>NC_092107.1:41594042-41610769 GCF_045679555.1 Salvelinus alpinus
CATCCAGAGTCAGAGTCAACACTGACAATACAAAACATGGTGTGTGTGTGTGTGTGTGTGTGTGTGTGTGTGTGTGTGTGTGTGTGTGTGTGTGTGTGTGTGTGTGTGTGTGTGTGTGTGTGTGTGTGTGTGTGTGTGTATTGGCTTCTAGCATGCTTCAACCTATACTTTCTATTTATGGCAACCAGCAATGAAAATAACCAACCTCACACAATCTCTGTCTCTGTCTATCGGCATGACAACAAGGGTGCTGGGGATCACATGAACAGTCACGACTGAAATTATTGGCACCCTTGATAAAGATGAGTAAAAAAGAGTGTATAAAATAAATAATACAAAATACTGAACATGGGAAAATTATATTATTTTATACCAGTACAATTACTCACAGAAAAATGGGGTTTCAATTATTTAAGACCCTATCTTTTTGAGAAAAAAGGTATTCCTTGTTTAACAAAATATTTTTCTAGAGCAATTGTGTTTGTATAAAACAATATCATTTAGCACTTTTGACCATACAATACAGCTCAGTATTTATATTATTTATTAATGCTGTATTTTGTGCTCATCTTTACGAAGGGTGCCAATAATTTTGGTCGAGAGTGTTTGTAACTATGTGGTGAGCTGGGTACAGTGCATTCGGAAAGAATTCAGACCCCTTGACTTTTCGACATTTCGTTACATTACAGCCTTATTCTAAAATGGATTAAATAGTCCCCCCCCCATCAATCTACACACAATACCCCATAATAACAAAGCAAAGACAGGTTTTTAGATGTTTTTGCAAAATAAATAAATAAAGTACTGAAATATCACATTTACATAAGTATTCAGACCCTTTACTCAGTACTTTGTTGAAGCACCTTTGGCAGCGATTACAGCCTCGACTCTTAGGTATGACGCTACAGGCTTGGCAAACCTGTATTTGGGGAGTTTCTCCCATTCTTCTCTGCAGATCTTCTCAAGCTCTGTCACGCTGTACAACTATTTTCAGGTCTCTACAGAGATGTTAGATCGGGTTAAAGTCCGGGCTCACTCCTGTATTGTCTTGGCTGTGTGCTTAGGGTCGTTGTCCTGTTGGAAGGTGAATCTTCGCCCCAGTCTGGGGTCCTGAGCGCTCTGGAGCAGGTTTTCATTAAGGATATCTCTGTGCGTTGCTCCGTAAATCTTTCCCTCGATCCTGACTAGTCTCCCAGTCCCTGTCGCTGAAAAACATCCCCACAGCATGATGCTGCCACCACCATGCTTCACAGTAGGGATGGTGCCAGGTTTCCTCCAGACGTGACACTTGGCATTCAGGCCAAAGAGTTCAATCTTGGTTTCATCATACCAGAGAATCTTGGTTCTCATGGTCTGAGAGTCCTTTAGGTGCCTTTTCGCAAATTCCAAGCAGGCTGTCATGTGCCTTTTACTGAGGAGTGGCTTCTGTCTGGCCACTCTACCATAAAGGTCTGATTGGTAGAGTGCTGCAGAGATGGTTGTCCTTCTGGAAGGTTCTCCCATCTCCACAGAAGAACTCTGGAGATCTGTCAGAGTGATCATTGGGTTCTTGGTCACCTCGCAGACCAAGGCCCTTCTCCACTGATTGCTCAGTTTGGCCGGGCGGTCAGCTCTGGGAAGAGTCTTGGTGGTTCCAAACCTTTTCATTTTAAGAATGATGGAGGCCACTATGTTCTTGCGGACCTTCAATGCTGCAGAAATGTTTGTGTAACCTTCCCCAGATTCGTGCCTCAACACAATATTGTCTCGGAGCTCTACGGACAATTCCTTCGAGCTCATGGCTTGGTTTTTGCTCTGACATGCACTGTCAACTGTGGGACCTTATATAGACAGATGTGGGCCTTTCCAAGTCATGTCCAATCAATTTAATTTACCACAGGTGGACTCCAATCAAGCTCAATTTCGAGTCTCATAGCAAAGGGTCTGAATACTTATATAAATAAGGTATTTATGTTTTTTATTTTTAATACATTTCCACAAATTTCTAAAAACCTGTTTTTGATTTGTCATTATGGAGTATTGTGTGTAGATTGATGAGGGAAATCCATTTTAGAATAAGGCTGTAACGTAACAAAATGTGGAAAATGTCAAGGGGTTTGAATATTTTCTGAATGCACTGTGTGTCCTGGCTCAAACCAGGCTCCTGTAGGAGAGCTCTGCTGGTTGTTCAGAAGGAACCTAGCACTGTTTAAACTGTCTGTCTGTAGAGCTGCATGATCTCATTCAGCTCTCTATTCATTCTAACTCTGATGCCCAGCGAAGAGGACATTTCAGAGAGAGAGAACGAGAGTTCTTTTGTCCTTAAAAACGGCAACTACACAATTATAATGTTGTGTGTGTGTGTGCATGATGCGTGTGGCCATGCATGTGTATGCCTGTATCAGTCTGTGCACGTGAGTGCATGTGTCTGGTGTGTGTGCATATATGTGTGTGTGTATGTGTATGTTAATGCGTGTAGCTATGCGTCTGTGTGTGTATGTGTGCGTGTGTCTGGTGTGTGTCTGTGCTTGTGTGTGTTTGTGGCCTATAGTTGTGATTAATTCACTGGCCATTGTTCCAGAAATAGACTGGCATAGCTATGCCCTGTAGCCCTGTTCTCTGTCTCTCTCCCTCTTTCTTTCTCTCTCTCTCTCTGTCTCTCATTCTTTGTTCCCTTGCTCTGAGGAAAAGAGGAGAGATGCTCTGCTCGTTCAAACCACTTCAGCCGGATAAACGCTCTTCAGTCAGCGTGTTCACAACTAGCCAATACCACTGTGTTATGTAAACTAGTCTATGAGAGAGAGAGAGAGAGAGAGAGAGAGAGAGAGAGAGCGAGAGCGAGAGAGAGAGATAGTTTTGACCCATATTACTGTTTTAAAATCACATATTCCAGAACACAGAACATCACAATGTGCTAGAGAACAGTGTTCAATGTACCTCACAGCTGTCGGTTGGGATTGGCTGCTTTAGAGCTGCAGTGTGTTTTGATTGGTCTGTTCCGACTCTGTGCTGACTCACAGAAGAGTGAGAGATAGAGGGGGGGGATAAAGTAGGAGAGGGGGGACAGAGAAATAGAGAAAGAGAGAGGGGATAGAGAAACAGAGAGGGGAGAGGGGGACAGAGAAACAGAGAAACAGAGGGGAGAGAGGGGATAGAGAAACAGGGAGGGGAGAGGGGGACAGAGAAACAGAGGGGAGAGGGGGGATAGAGAAACAGGGAGGAGAGGGGGTCCATTTGTACAAGAGAGAAAGATCAAAATACAACACCTTAACTTGTCTCTCCTTCTCCATCTCTTTCTATCTATCTCCCCTCACTCTTTCCTCATAACATCTGGCAATCTGTCCATCTCTATAGCAGTGTGATCAGACCCAGCCAAAACCAATCTGTCCATCTCTATAGCAGTGTGATCAGACCCAGCCAAAACCAATCTGTCCATCTCTATAGCAGTGTGATCAGAACTCACCAAAACCAATCTGTCCATCTCTATAGCAGTGTGATCAGACCCAGCCAAAACCAATCTGTCCATCTCTATAGCAGTGTGATCAGAACTCACCAAAACCAATCTGTCCATCTCTATAGCAGTGTGATCAGACCCAGCCAAAACCAATCTGTCCATCTCTATAGCAGTGTGATCAGACCCAGCCAAAACCAATCTGTCCATCTCTATAGCAGTGTGATCAGACCCAGCCAAAACCAATCTGTCCATCTCTATAGCAGTGTGATCAGACCCAGCCAAAACCAATCTGTCCATCTCTATAGCAGTGTGATCAGAACTCACCAAAACCAATCTGTCCATCTCTATAGCAGTGTGATCAGAACTCACCAAAACCAATCTGTCCATCTCTATAGCAGTGTGATCAGACCTAGCCAAAACCAATCTGTCCATCTCTATAGCAGTGTGATCAGAACTAGCCAAAACCAATCTGTCCATCTCTATAGCAGTGTGATCAGACCTAGCCAAAACCAATCTGTCCATCTCTATAGCAGTGTGATCAGAACTCACCAAAACCAATCTGTCCATCTCTATAGCAGTGTGATCAGAACTCACCAAAACCAATCTGTCCATCTCTATAGCAGTGTGATCAGAACTAGCCAAAACCAATCTGTCCATCTCTATAGCAGTGTGATCAGAACTAGCCAAAACCAATCTGTCCATCTCTATAGCAGTGTGATCAGACCCAGCCAAAACCAATCTGTCCATCTCTATAGCAGTGTGATCAGAACTAGCCAAAACCAATCTGTCCATCTCTATAGCAGTGTGATCAGAACTAGCCAAAACCAATCTGTCCATCTCTATAGCAGTGTGATCAGAACTAGCCAAAACCAATCTGTCCATCTCTGTAGCCGTGTGATCAGAATAGCACACCTTTGCCCTCACGTTTTCCTCGCTCTCTCTTCCTCCCCCTTTTCAATCTCTCTCTGCTCTCGCTCTCTCTCATTGCCAAGGTTACCCACATTAGTGTGCTGGCATGTGCTCAGTGCCGTTAGTAACCGTGGAGATGAGATACTGAAGTGGATCATTAGAGATGATGTGTGTTTGTGTGTTGTGTGTCAGACCTACAATGGAGTGGGTTTGAAGTGCTATAATAATATACTTATAATTACACCTGCTCTTTCCATGACATAGACTGACCAGGTAAATCCAGGTGAATCCAGGTGAAAGCTATGATCCTTTATTGATGACACTTATTAAATCCACTTCAATCAGTGTAGATGAAGGGTAGAGACAGGTTAAAGAAGGATTTTTAAGCCTTGATACAATTAAGACATGGACTGCAACACTGCTGAGTTTTTCACACTCAACAGTTTCCTGTGTGTATCAAGAATGGCCCACCGCACAAAGGACATCCAGCCAACTGGACACAACTGTAGGAAGCATTGGAGTCAACATGGGCCAGCATCCCTGTGGGATGCTTTCGACACCTTGTAGAGTCCATGCCCTGACGAATTGAGGCTGTTCTGAGAGGGGGGGGTGCAACTCAATATCAGGAAGGTGTTCCTAGTGTTTAGTATACTCAGTGTATATGTCTGTTTTGTCATGTTACTAACTCCAACAGTGTGTTACAGCTTAACCCTTTACTGAAACAATGTTCAGCTGATATCTCTCTCTCTCTGCTTCTCCCTCTACTCTCCCTCCCTCTCTCCGTCCTTCAGCTGCGTATAGGTATCCATACAGGCTCAGTGTTGGCGGGGGTGGTTGGGGTGAGGATGCCCAGGTACTGTCTGTTTGGCAACAACGTCACACTGGCCAGCAAGTTTGAGTCTGGGAGCCACCCTCGATGCATCAACGTCAGCCCAACCACATACCGGTGAGTACACCTGTGTGTGTGTGGAGTGTGTGTGGAGTGTGTGTGGAGTGTGTGTGAGTGTGTGTGGAGTGTGTGTGTGTGTGTGGTCTGTCTGTGTGTGTGTGGTGTGTGTGTGAGTGTGTGTGGAGTGTGTGTGTGTGTGTGTGTGTGGAGTGTGTGTGGTCTGTGTGTGTGTGTGTGTGTGAGTGTGTGTGGTCTGTGTGTGTGTGTGAGTGTGTGTGGTCTGTGTGTGTGTGTGAGTGTGTGTGGTCTGTGTGTGTGTGTGAGTGTGTGTGGTCTGTGTGTGTGTGAGAGTGTGTGTGGTCTGTGTGTGTGTGTGTGTGGGGGGGAGAATGAATGACAATAGAGCAGCTTTCAGTCTCTAAGGACATTTGAGTAAGAAACAGTCACGTCCAGTCACTGCATTTGTGATACGTCATAAACACACGCCCGCAAGCACAGACACACACACACACACACAAACACACACACACACATACACACACACACTCTGATGTTGAGTCAAACGCTGCCTGTGGAGACACTTTGTGATGAGAGCTGATCATAGTGTTCTCTCCCTCTCTTTCTCTCTCTCTTCTTCTTATCTCTCTTTTTCCCTCTCTCTCCCTCTCTATGGTGTCCCTTATGTGAGTCAGTGAGTCAAAAGCGTTGCCTTGGAAACCTCTCTATTTTTGCAGTCAAGGACGTTCTCTCCTCAGAATCACAAATTATTTGCACGACACAATGAGGGCTAATTGTTGCAGATTTAAACCAACCTGTGTGTGTGTGTGTGTGTGTGTGTGTGTGTGTGTGTGTGTGTGTGTGTGTGTGTGTGTGTGTGTGTGTGTGTGTGTGTGTGTGTGAGTGTGAATGGTGATTAATAAATCCAGTGTGTGTTCTGCCTCCTCTGCTAATATCTCTGTGGACTCAGCATATGTACACACTGTGTAATTGCTTGCTTGTGTGTGTGTGCGTGTGTGTACATACCCCCCTGCAGCACAAACACACACCTGTAGCTTGTGAATAATGCCTGGGTTTGTGATTGGCCTTATCTCATTCTGAACAACTCTACATCACTCCCTGGAGAGTCACTGCTGTTTGGAGAAATAGCCAAATCCCACTCTGCAGCCAAATATAACACACAGTCATAATGTGTTTTTAAATCTCTCTCCTCTTTCTTTCCCTCTCTCCAGGCTGCTGAAAGACGATTGCTCCTTCTCTTTCGTCCCTCGTTCCCGGTTGGAGCTTCCTGATAATTTTCCGAAGGAGATCCCGGGAACATGCTACTTCCTGGAGGGAGGGACTTCCCATAGCCACACCTCCCTGACAAGCTCCCGCTCCGCCCCCCCAGCGCCCCTGAGAAAAGTGTCCTACAGCATCGGCACCATGTTCCTGCGAGAGACCAGTCTATAGGCTCCCAAAACACACACACACACACTGCATCAACATACACACACAACTCTAAACCTATAGCCCAAACCCTACCCCATGTTTAAATGGGAGACTTATAGGGATGACAATACCCTCCTACCCCAAACCAGGACGCAGTCCTCTTAACAACCCCCCTCGCTTTTCCATCTAGAAACAGACACTCCTCGCTTCACCAACTACAACCTGTTGTTACCAAGGGCAACCACCCTTTACCCTTCAACCCCACCACAAACCAGACTTTGAAGGTTGACAGAAGAGGAGGGAAAACAACAAAATCAATCAATAGAGACAATATAATAGAATAATCTAGCAACTTCAAAACTAAACTAAAGCCTTCTGCTTGTAGAACACAGCGTACTGTAACCATGGATACCACGGCTGGCTGTCAGTCTGGGCATGGCAGGTACTGTGTTATTATCAACATCGCTCACAACTCAGTGCCTTCTTCACTAGAACACTCCAGACATACACTCTCAAACCCCCGACATGTGAGCTGGCTGAACACGCGGGGAAATGGAACGAGGTCTGCAGCTCTGATGCTCCCCGCAGTGATGTGTGTGACTCTCCCAAATGAGTCACTGTGGGGAGTCTATGTTGTTTCGGTCCAGCTAGCAGCTGAACCACTGAGATGTTCGGACATTTTCTCTTTCAGTTAGCTGAATGCATCCGCCTCCCAGCCCATCTGTCAGCACTAAACCATGGACATGAGCAAGCAGCACGTTCATCCATCCACCCCCCTCCCCTCCATCCACCAACTCTAATAACCAAGGTGTGGATAGGAAGTATGCCTGGGGGGGGGCTCTCTATGTCATTCCAGATCTCTACGTCATTCTATGTTTTTAGAGCAATAACCTTAGGATCCTATCTCTCTGTCACCACTCTAGTCCCCAACCTCATTTCTCTCTCACACACACAAACACACATTGGCTTGTTACAAGTAAGAAATGGCCCGCTTCAATCAAATACCATTCTAAACATATTTGTGCTGGAAGTGGTTTTTGATGTCATTGATTTAGCTGTGAGGTTAAAGCATTAAAGATAATAAATGAAACAAAATAATCAAACAGTCAGTCACCCCATTAAGACTGTTGGCTTTCCAACAGCATCATAATCAAACGTTCCATCCCATGTTGGAGTTCTACACCAACAGCATCATAATCAAACGTCCCATCCCATGTTGGCTTTCCAACAGCATCATAATCAAACGTTCCATCCCATGTTGGAGTTCTACACCAACAGCATCATAATCAAACGTTCCATCCCATGTTGGAGTTCTACACCAACAGCATCATAATCAAACGTTCCATCCCATGTTGGAGTTCTACACCAAACAACTTCGCCATGTAAAATAACCTGTAAAAACACAAGTGTGTGTGTGTGGGTGTGTGTGTGTGTGTGCGTGCGTGGGTGCGAGCGAGCGAGTGTAAGATAACCTGTGGATCTGTTATTGCATTAAACTCTGTACAAAATAACCTGTATGTAAAAAGGCCTATATCTATATTAAATATGTACAATTTAGATATATTTAATAATTCAACAGAAAATATTACATTTTAAAGATCATTCTATGTTGTACTTTTTGGTATTATTCACAAGTTTAGATGAGTACATTCACATTTCTGTTGACTTTTTTCTCTTTTTGGTAAAATGATTTGACATGTCTGAGTCGTCTGTTATCTAGGCCTATAAATAACATTACTGATGTACCTGGTTGGAAACATGTTGAAATCTGTTGAATGACTGAGTAGTAAAGCACATCCTCTGTCAAATAAGTCAATAAAAATCACCAGATATGTTTAAAAATGAAGAATGTGTAGTTTATTATGTTCATCACATGATGGACAGGGGTGCAGCCATTGATGAGCCTGGGAGGGTATAGACCCACCCACTTGGGAGCCAGGCCCACCCACTGGGGAGCCAGGGCCAGCCAATCAGCCAATCAGAGTTTTTCCCCATAAAAGGGCTTCATTACAGACAGAAATACTTCTCAGTTTCATCAGCTGTCCTGGTGGCTGGTCTCAGATGATTCCACAGGTGAAGAAGCCGGATGTGGAGGTCCTTGGCTGGCGTTGTTACACGTGGCCGGTTGGACGTACTGACAAATTATCAAAACAATGATATATAATAGAGAAATGAACATGACATGTTCTGGCAACAGCTCTGGTGGACATTCCTGCAGTCAGCATGCCAATTACACGCTCCCTCAAAACTTTAAACATCTGTGGCATTGTGTTGTGTGACCAAAATGCACATTTTAGAGGGGCCTTTCATTGTCCCCAGCACAAGGTGCACCTGTGTAATGATCATGCTTTTTAATCAGCTTCTTGATATGCCACACCTGTCAGGTGAATGGATTATCTTGGCATTGGAGAAATGCGCCCAATCGGGTGTAAACAAATTTGTGCACAACATTTCAGAGAAATACGTTTTTTGTGCATATGGAAAATCACTGGGATCTTTTATTTCAGCTCATGAAACGTGACCAACATTTTACATGTTGCGTTTATATTTTTGTTCAGTATAGCTAAACAGGAAATCAGAAAAACGTTCACGCATACACACAGACACACACACACCGTGTTTCCTCTGTGACTGACAGAACATGCTGTTTCATTATTGAGAACCACACCCCTCCTCTGATATATAGTGCAGAACCACACCCCTCCTCTGATATATTGTGCAGAACCACACCCCTCCTCTGATATATAGTGCAGAACCACACCCCTCCTCTGATATATAGTGCAGAACCACACCCCTCCTCTGATATATAGTGCAGAACCACACCCCTCCTCTGATATATAGTGCAGAACCACACCCCTCCTCTGATATATAGTGCAGAACCACACCCCTCCTCTGATATATAGTGCAGAACCACACCCCTCCTCTGATATATAGTGCAGAACCACACCCCTCCTCTGATATATAGTGCAGAACCACACCCCTCCTCTGATATATAGTGCAGAACCACACCCCTCCTCTGATATATAGTGCAGAACCACACCCCTCCTCTGATATATAGTGCAGAACCACACCCCTCCTCTGATATATAGTGCAGAACCACACCCCTCCTCTGATATATAGTGCAGAACCACACCCCTCCTCTGATATATAGTGCAGAACCACACCCCTCCTCTGATATATAGTGCAGAACCACACCCCTCCTCTGATATATTGTGCAGAACCACACCCCTCCTCTGATATATAGTGCAGAACCACACCCCTCCTCTGATATATAGTGCAGAACCACACCCCTCCTCTGATATATAGTGCAGAACCACACCCCTCCTCTGATATATAGTGCAGAACCACACCCCTCCTCTGATATATAGTGCAGAACCACACCCCTCCTCTGATATATTGTGCAGAACCACACCCCTCCTCTGATATATAGTGCAGAACCACACCCCTCCTCTGATATATAGTGCAGAACCACACCCCTCCTCTGATATATTGTGCAGAACCACACCCCTCCTCTGATATATAGTGCAGAACCACACCCCTCCTCTGATATATTGTGCAGAACCACACCCCTCCTCTGATATATTGTGCAGAACCACACCCCTCCTCTGATATATAGTGCAGAACCACACCCCTCCTCTGATATATAGTGCAGAACCACACCCCTCCTCTGATATATAGTGCAGAACCACACCCCTCCTCTGATATATAGTGCAGAACCACACCCCTCCTCTGATATATAGTGCAGAACCACACCCCTCCTCTGATATATAGTGCAGAACCACACCCCTCCTCTGATATATTGTGCAGAACCACACCCCTCCTCTGATATATAGTGCAGAACCACACCCCTCCTCTGATATATAGTGCAGAACCACACCCCTCCTCTGATATATAGTGCAGAACCACACCCCTCCTCTGATATATAGTGCAGAACCACACCCCTCCTCTGATATATTGTGCAGAACCACACCCCTCCTCTGATATATAGTGCAGAACCACACCCCTCCTCTGATATATAGTGCAGAACCACACCCCTCCTCTGATATATTGTGCAGAACCACACCCCTCCTCTGATATATAGTGCAGAACCACACCCCTCCTCTGATATATTGTGCAGAACCACACCCCTCCTCTGATATATTGTGCAGAACCACACCCCTCCTCTGATATATTGTGCAGAACCACACCCCTCCTCTGATATATAGTGCAGAACCACACCCCTCCTCTGATATATAGTGCAGAACCACACCCCTCCTCTGATATATTGTGCAGAACCACACCCCTCCTCTGATATATTGTGCAGAACCACACCCCTCCTCTGATATATAGTGCAGAACCACACCCCTCCTCTGATATATTGTGCAGAACCACACCCCTCCTCTGATATATTGTGCAGAACCACACCCCTCCTCTGATATATTGTGCAGAACCACACCCCTCCTCTGATATATTGTGCAGAACCACACCCCTCCTCTGATATATAGTGCAGAACCACACCCCTCCTCTGATATATAGTGCAGAACCACACCCCTCCTCTGATATATTGTGCAGAACCACACCCCTCCTCTGATATATAGTGCAGAACCACACCCCTCCTCTGATATATAGTGCAGAACCACACCCCTCCTCTGATATATAGTGCAGAACCACACCCCTCCTCTGATATATAGTGCAGAACCACACCCCTCCTCTGATATATAGTGCAGAACCACACCCCTCCTCTGATATATAGTGCAGAACCACACCCCTCCTCTGATATATAGTGCAGAACCACACCCCTCCTCTGATATATAGTGCAGAACCACACCCCTCCTCTGATATATAGTGCAGAACCACACCCCTCCTCTGATATATAGTGCAGAACCACACCCCTCCTCTGATATATAGTGCAGAACCACACCCCTCCTCTGATATATAGTGCAGAACCACACCCCTCCTCTGATATATAGTGCAGAACCACACCCCTCCTCTGATATATAGTGCAGAACCACACCCCTCCTCTGATATATAGTGCAGAACCACACCCCTCCTCTGATATATAGTGCAGAACCACACCCCTCCTCTGATATATAGTGCAGAACCACACCCCTCCTCTGATATATTGTGCAGAACCACACCCCTCCTCTGATATATTGTGCAGAACCACACCCCTCCTCTGATATATAGTGCAGAACCACACCCCTCCTCTGATATATAGTGCAGAACCACACCCCTCCTCTGATATATAGTGCAGAACCACACCCCTCCTCTGATATATAGTGCAGAACCACACCCCTCCTCTGATATATAGTGCAGAACCACACCCCTCCTCTGATATATAGTGCAGAACCACACCCCTCCTCTGATATATAGTGCAGAACCACACCCCTCCTCTGATATATAGTGCAGAACCACACCCCTCCTCTGATATATAGTGCAGAACCACACCCCTCCTCTGATATATAGTGCAGAACCACACCCCTCCTCTGATATATAGTGCAGAACCACACCCCTCCTCTGATATATAGTGCAGAACCACACCCCTCCTCTGATATATAGTGCAGAACCACACCCCTCCTCTGATATATAGTGCAGAACCACACCCCTCCTCTGATATATAGTGCAGAACCACACCCCTCCTCTGATATATTGTGCAGAACCACACCCCTCCTCTGATATATAGTGCAGAACCACACCCCTCCTCTGATATATAGTGCAGAACCACACCCCTCCTCTGATATATTGTGCAGAACCACACCCCTCCTCTGATATATTGTGCAGAACCACACCCCTCCTCTGATATATAGTGCAGAACCACACCCCTCCTCTGATATATAGTGCAGAACCACACCCCTCCTCTGATATATTGTGCAGAACCACACCCCTCCTCTGATATATTGTGCAGAACCACACCCCTCCTCTGATATATTGTGCAGAACCACACCCCTCCTCTGATATATAGTGCAGAACCACACCCCTCCTCTGATATATAGTGCAGAACCACACCCCTCCTCTGATATATAGTGCAGAACCACACCCCTCCTCTGATATATAGTGCAGAACCACACCCCTCCTCTGATATATAGTGCAGAACCACACCCCTCCTCTGATATATAGTGCAGAACCACACCCCTCCTCTGATATATAGTGCAGAACCACACCCCTCCTCTGATATATAGTGCAGAACCACACCCCTCCTCTGATATATAGTGCAGAACCACACCCCTCCTCTGATATATTGTGCAGAACCACACCCCTCCTCTGATATATTGTGCAGAACCACACCCCTCCTCTGATATATTGTGCAGAACCACACCCCTCCTCTGATATATAGTGCAGAACCACACCCCTCCTCTGATATATTGTGCAGAACCACACCCCTCCTCTGATATATAGTGCAGAACCACACCCCTCCTCTGATATATAGTGCAGAACCACACCCCTCCTCTGATATATAGTGCAGAACCACACCCCTCCTCTGATATATAGTGCAGAACCACACCCCTCCTCTGATATATAGTGCAGAACCACACCCCTCCTCTGATATATAGTGCAGAACCACACCCCTCCTCTGATATATAGTGCAGAACCACACCCCTCCTCTGATATATAGTGCAGAACCACACCCCTCCTCTGATATATAGTGCAGAACCACACCCCTCCTCTGATATATAGTGCAGAACCACACCCCTCCTCTGATATATTGTGCAGAACCACACCCCTCCTCTGATATATTGTGCAGAACCACACCCCTCCTCTGATATATTGTGCAGAACCACACCCCTCCTCTGATATATAGTGCAGAACCACACCCCTCCTCTGATATATTGTGCAGAACCACACCCCTCCTCTGATATATAGTGCAGAACCACACCCCTCCTCTGATATATAGTGCAGAACCACACCCCTCCTCTGATATATAGTGCAGAACCACACCCCTCCTCTGATATATAGTGCAGAACCACACCCCTCCTCTGATATATAGTGCAGAACCACACCCCTCCTCTGATATATAGTGCAGAACCACACCCCTCCTCTGATATATAGTGCAGAACCACACCCCTCCTCTGATATATAGTGCAGAACCACACCCCTCCTCTGATATATAGTGCAGAACCACACCCCTCCTCTGATATATTGTGCAGAACCACACCCCTCCTCTGATATATAGTGCAGAACCACACCCCTCCTCTGATATATAGTGCAGAACCACACCCCTCCTCTGATATATAGTGCAGAACCACACCCCTCCTCTGATATATAGTGCAGAACCACACCCCTCCTCTGATATATAGTGCAGAACCACACCCCTCCTCTGATATATAGTGCAGAACCACACCCCTCCTCTGATATATAGTGCAGAACCACACCCCTCCTCTGATATATAGTGCAGAACCACACCCCTCCTCTGATATATAGTGCAGAACCACACCCCTCCTCTGATATATAGTGCAGAACCACACCCCTCCTCTGATATATAGTGCAGAACCACACCCCTCCTCTGATATATAGTGCAGAACCACACCCCTCCTCTGATATATAGTGCAGAACCACACCCCTCCTCTGATATATAGTGCAGAACCACACCCCTCCTCTGATATATAGTGCAGAACCACACCCCTCCTCTGATATATAGTGCAGAACCACACCCCTCCTCTGATATATAGTGCAGAACCACACCCCTCCTCTGATATATAGTGCAGAACCACACCCCTCCTCTGATATATAGTGCAGAACCACACCCCTCCTCTGATATATAGTGCAGAACCACACCCCTCCTCTGATATATAGTGCAGAACCACACCCCTCCTCTGATATATAGTGCAGAACCACACCCCTCCTCTGATATATAGTGCAGAACCACACCCCTCCTCTGATATATAGTGCAGAACCACACCCCTCCTCTGATATATAGTGCAGAACCACACCCCTCCTCTGATATATAGTGCAGAACCACACCCCTCCTCTGATATATAGTGCAGAACCACACCCCTCCTCTGATATATAGTGCAGAACCACACCCCTCCTCTGATATATAGTGCAGAACCACACCCCTCCTCTGATATATAGTGCAGAACCACACCCCTCCTCTGATATATAGTGCAGAACCACACCCCTCCTCTGATATATAGTGCAGAACCACACCCCTCCTCTGATATATAGTGCAGAACCACACCCCTCCTCTGATATATAGTGCAGAACCACACCCCTCCTCTGATATATAGTGCAGAACCACACCCCTCCTCTGATATATAGTGCAGAACCACACCCCTCCTCTGATATATAGTGCAGAACCACACCCCTCCTCTGATATATAGTGCAGAACCACACCCCTCCTCTGATATATAGTGCAGAACCACACCCCTCCTCTGATATATAGTGCAGAACCACACCCCTCCTCTGATATATAGTGCAGAACCACACCCCTCCTCTGATATATAGTGCAGAACCACACCCCTCCTCTGATATATAGTGCAGAACCACACCCCTCCTCTGATATATAGTGCAGAACCACACCCCTCCTCTGATATATAGTGCAGAACCACACCCCTCCTCTGATATATAGTGCAGAACCACACCCCTCCTCTGATATATAGTGCAGAACCACACCCCTCCTCTGATATATAGTGCAGAACCACACCCCTCCTCTGATATATAGTGCAGAACCACACCCCTCCTCTGATATATAGTGCAGAACCACACCCCTCCTCTGATATATAGTGCAGAACCACACCCCTCCTCTGATATATAGTGCAGAACCACACCCCTCCTCTGATATATAGTGCAGAACCACACCCCTCCTCTGATATATAGTGCAGAACCACACCCCTCCTCTGATATATAGTGCAGAACCACACCCCTCCTCTGATATATTGTGCAGAACCACACCCCTCCTCTGATATATAGTGCAGAACCACACCCCTCCTCTGATATATAGTGCAGAACCACACCCCTCCTCTGATATATTGTGCAGAACCACACCCCTCCTCTGATATATAGTGCAGAACCACACCCCTCCTCTGATATATAGTGCAGAACCACACCCCTCCTCTGATATATTGTGCAGAACCACACCCCTCCTCTGATATATTGTGCAGAACCACACCCCTCCTCTGATATATAGTGCAGAACCACACCCCTCCTCTGATATATAGTGCAGAACCACACCCCTCCTCTGATATATTGTGCAGAACCACACCCCTCCTCTGATATATTGTGCAGAACCACACCCCTCCTCTGATATATAGTGCAGAACCACACCCCTCCTCTGATATATTGTGCAGAACCACACCCCTCCTCTGATATATAGTGCAGAACCACACCCCTCCTCTGATATATAGTGCAGAACCACACCCCTCCTCTGATATATTGTGCAGAACCACACCCCTCCTCTGATATATTGTGCAGAACCACACCCCTCCTCTGATATATAGTGCAGAACCACACCCCTCCTCTGATATATTGTGCAGAACCACACCCCTCCTCTGATATATTGTGCAGAACCACACCCCTCCTCTGATATATTGTGCAGAACCACACCCCTCCTCTGATATATAGTGCAGAACCACACCCCTCCTCTGATATATTGTGCAGAACCACACCCCTCCTCTGATATATTGTGCAGAACCACACCCCTCCTCTGATATATTGTGCAGAACCACACCCCTCCTCTGATATATTGTGCAGAACCACACCCCTCCTCTGATATATAGTGCAGAACCACACCCCTCCTCTGATATATAGTGCAGAACCACACCCCTCCTCTGATATATAGTGCAGAACCACACCCCTCCTCTGATATATTGTGCAGAACCACACCCCTCCTCTGATATATTGTGCAGAACCACACCCCTCCTCTGATATATAGTGCAGAACCACACCCCTCCTCTGATATATAGTGCAGAACCACACCCCTCCTCTGATATATAGTGCAGAACCACACCCCTCCTCTGATATATTGTGCAGAACCACACCCCTCCTCTGATATATTGTGCAGAACCACACCCCTCCTCTGATATATAGTGCAGAACCACACCCCTCCTCTGATATATTGTGCAGAACCACACCCCTCCTCTGATATATAGTGCA
>NC_092107.1:41610869-41713369 GCF_045679555.1 Salvelinus alpinus
CTACCTATGGAGATGGGAGAAAGATAGACTGCCTGAACGTGACCTTCTCTCTAACGTAACACAAAACAGCCCAACACAAAGAGCCTCTACCTATGGAGATGGGAGAAAGATAGACTGCCTGAACGTGACCTTCTCTCTAACGTAACACAAAACAGCCCAACACAAAGAGCCTCTACCTATGGAGATGGGAGAAAGATAGACTGCCTGAACGTGACCTTCTCTCTAACGTAACACAATACAGCCCAACACAAAGAGCCTCTACCTATGGAGATGGGAGAAAGATAGACTGCCTGAACGTGACCTTCTCTCTAACGTAACACAAAACAGCCCAACACAAAGAGCCTCTACCTATGGAGATGGGAGAAAGATAGACTGCCTGAACGTGACCTTCTCTCTAACGTAACACAAAACAGCCCAACACAAAGAGCCTCTACCTATGGAGATGGGAGAAAGATAGACTGCCTGAACGTGACCTTCTGTCTAACGTAACACAAAACAGCCCAACACAAAGAGCCTCTACCTGTGGAGATGGGAGAAAGATAGACTGCCTGAACGTGACCTTCTCTCTAACGTAACACAAAACAGCCCAACACAAAGAGCCTCTACCTGTGGAGATGGGAGAAAGATAGACTGCCTGAACGTGACCTTCTCTCTAACGTAACACAAAACAGCCCAACACAAAGAGCCTCTACCTGTGGAGATGGGAGAAAGATAGACTGCCTGAACGTGACCTTCTCTCTAACGTAACACAAAACAGCCCAACACAAAGAGCCTCTACCTGTGGAGATGGGAGAAAGATAGACTGCCTGAACGTGACCTTCTCTCTAACGTAACACAAAACAGCCCAACACAAAGAGCCTCTACCTATGGAGATGGGAGAAAGATAGACTGCCTGAACGTGACCTTCTCTCTAACGTAACACAAAACAGCCCAACACAAAGAGCCTCTACCTATGGAGATGGGAGAAAGATAGACTGCCTGAACGTGACCTTCTCTCTAACGTAACACAAAACAGCCCAACACAAAGAGCCTCTACCTGTGGAGATGGGAGAAAGATAGACTGCCTGAACGTGACCTTCTCTCTAACGTAACACAAAACAGCCCAACACAAAGAGCCTCTACCTGTGGAGATGGGAGAAAGATAGACTGCCTGAACGTGACCTTCTCTCTAACGTAACACAAAACAGCCCAACACAAAGAGCCTCTACCTGTGGAGATGGGAGAAAGATAGACTGCCTGAACGTGACCTTCTCTCTAACGTAACACAAAACAGCCCAACACAAAGAGCCTCTACCTGTGGAGATGGGAGAAAGATAGACTGCCTGAACGTGACCTTCTCTCTAACGTAACACAAAACAGCCCAACACAAAGAGCCTCTACCTATGGAGATGGGAGAAAGATAGACTGCCTGAACGTGACCTTCTCTCTAACGTAACACAAAACAGCCCAACACAAAGAGCCTCTACCTGTGGAGATGGGAGAAAGATAGACTGCCTGAACGTGACCTTCTCTCTAACGTAACACAAAACAGCCCAACACAAAGAGCCTCTACCTGTGGAGATGGGAGAAAGATAGACTGCCTGAACGTGACCTTCTCTCTAACGTAACACAAAACAGCCCAACACAAAGAGCCTCTACCTGTGGAGATGGGAGAAAGATAGACTGCCTGAACGTGACCTTCTCTCTAACGTAACACAAAACAGCCCAACACAAAGAGCCTCTACCTGTGGAGATGGGAGAAAGATAGACTGCCTGAACGTGACCTTCTCTCTAACGTAACACAAAACAGCCCAACACAAAGAGCCTCTACCTGTGGAGATGGGAGAAAGATAGACTGCCTGAACGTGACCTTCTCTCTAACGTAACACAAAACAGCCCAACACAAAGAGCCTCTACCTGTGGAGATGGGAGAAAGATAGACTGCCTGAACGTGACCTTCTCTCTAACGTAACACAAAACAGCCCAACACAAAGAGCCTCTACCTGTGGAGATGGGAGAAAGATAGACTGCCTGAACGTGACCTTCTCTCTAACGTAACACAAAACAGCCCAACACAAAGAGCCTCTACCTGTGGAGATGGGAGAAAGATAGACTGTCTGAACGTGACCTTCTCTCTAACGTAACACAAAACAGCCCAACACAAAGAGCCTCTACCTGTGGAGATGGGAGAAAGATAGACTGCCTGAACGTGACCTTCTCTCTAACGTAACACAAAACAGCCCAACACAAAGAGCCTCTACCTGTGGAGATGGGAGAAAGATAGACTGCCTGAACGTGACCTTCTCTCTAACGTAACACAAAACAGCCCAACACAAAGAGCCTCTACCTGTGGAGATGGGAGAAAGATAGACTGCCTGAACGTGACCTTCTCTCTAACGTAACACAAAACAGCCCAACACAAAGAGCCTCTACCTGTGGAGATGGGAGAAAGATAGACTGCCTGAACGTGACCTTCTCTCTAACGTAACACAAAACAGCCCAACACAAAGAGCCTCTACCTGTGGAGATGGGAGAAAGATAGACTGCCTGAACGTGACCTTCTCTCTAACGTAACACAAAACAGCCCAACACAAAGAGCCTCTACCTGTGGAGATGGGAGAAAGATAGACTGCCTGAACGTGACCTTCTCTCTAACGTAACACAAAACAGCCCAACACAAAGAGCCTCTACCTATGGAGATGGGAGAAAGATAGACTGCCTGAACGTGACCTTCTCTCTAACGTAACACAAAACAGCCCAACACAAAGAGCCTCTACCTATGGAGATGGGAGAAAGATAGACTGCCTGAACGTGACCTTCTCTCTAACGTAACACAAAACAGCCCAACACAAAGAGCCTCTACCTGTGGAGATGGGAGAAAGATAGACTGCCTGAACGTGACCTTCTCTCTAACGTAACACAAAACAGCCCAACACAAAGAGCCTCTACCTGTGGAGATGGGAGAAAGATAGACTGCCTGAACGTGACCTTCTCTCTAACGTAACACAAAACAGCCCAACACAAAGAGCCTCTACCTGTGGAGATGGGAGAAAGATAGACTGCCTGAACGTGACCTTCTCTCTAACGTAACACAAAACAGCCCAACACAAAGAGCCTCTACCTGTGGAGATGGGAGAAAGATAGACTGCCTGAACGTGACCTTCTCTCTAACGTAACACAAAACAGCCCAACACAAAGAGCCTCTACCTATGGAGATGGGAGAAAGATAGACTGCCTGAACGTGACCTTCTCTCTAACGTAACACAAAACAGCCCAACACAAAGAGCCTCTACCTGTGGAGATGGGAGAAAGATAGACTGCCTGAACGTGACCTTCTCTCTAACGTAACACAAAACAGCCCAACACAAAGAGCCTCTACCTGTGGAGATGGGAGAAAGATAGACTGCCTGAACGTGACCTTCTCTCTAACGTAACACAAAACAGCCCAACACAAAGAGCCTCTACCTGTGGAGATGGGAGAAAGATAGACTGCCTGAACGTGACCTTCTCTCTAACGTAACACAAAACAGCCCAACACAAAGAGCCTCTACCTATGGAGATGGGAGAAAGATAGACTGCCTGAACGTGACCTTCTCTCTAACGTAACACAAAACAGCCCAACACAAAGAGCCTCTACCTGTGGAGATGGGAGAAAGATAGACTGCCTGAACGTGACCTTCTCTCTAACGTAACACAAAACAGCCCAACACAAAGAGCCTCTACCTGTGGAGATGGGAGAAAGATAGACTGCCTGAACGTGACCTTCTCTCTAACGTAACACAAAACAGCCCAACACAAAGAGCCTCTACCTGTGGAGATGGGAGAAAGATAGACTGCCTGAACGTGACCTTCTCTCTAACGTAACACAAAACAGCCCAACACAAAGAGCCTCTACCTGTGGAGATGGGAGAAAGATAGACTGCCTGAACGTGACCTTCTCTCTAACGTAACACAAAACAGCCCAACACAAAGAGCCTCTACCTGTGGAGATGGGAGAAAGATAGACTGCCTGAACGTGACCTTCTCTCTAACGTAACACAAAACAGCCCAACACAAAGAGCCTCTACCTGTGGAGATGGGAGAAAGATAGACTGCCTGAACGTGACCTTCTCTCTAACGTAACACAAAACAGCCCAACACAAAGAGCCTCTACCTGTGGAGATGGGAGAAAGATAGACTGCCTGAACGTGACCTTCTCTCTAACGTAACACAAAACAGCCCAACACAAAGAGCCTCTACCTGTGGAGATGGGAGAAAGATAGACTGCCTGAACGTGACCTTCTCTCTAACGTAACACAAAACAGCCCAACACAAAGAGCCTCTACCTGTGGAGATGGGAGAAAGATAGACTGCCTGAACGTGACCTTCTCTCTAACGTAACACAAAACAGCCCAACACAAAGAGCCTCTACCTGTGGAGATGGGAGAAAGATAGACTGCCTGAACGTGACCTTCTCTCTAACGTAACACAAAACAGCCCAACACAAAGAGCCTCTACCTGTGGAGATGGGAGAAAGATAGACTGCCTGAACGTGACCTTCTCTCTAACGTAACACAAAACAGCCCAACACAAAGAGCCTCTACCTGTGGAGATGGGAGAAAGATAGACTGCCTGAACGTGACCTTCTCTCTAACGTAACACAAAACAGCCCAACACAAAGAGCCTCTACCTGTGGAGATGGGAGAAAGATAGACTGCCTGAACGTGACCTTCTCTCTAACGTAACACAAAACAGCCCAACACAAAGAGCCTCTACCTGTGGAGATGGGAGAAAGATAGACTGCCTGAACGTGACCTTCTCTCTAACGTAACACAAAACAGCCCAACACAAAGAGCCTCTACCTGTGGAGATGGGAGAAAGATAGACTGCCTGAACGTGACCTTCTCTCTAACGTAACACAATACAGCCCAACACAAAGAGCCTCTACCTATGGAGATGGGAGAAAGATAGACTGCCTGAACGTGACCTTCTCTCTAACGTAACACAAAACAGCCCAACACAAAGAGCCTCTACCTGTGGAGATGGGAGAAAGATAGACTGCCTGAACGTGACCTTCTCTCTAACGTAACACAAAACAGCCCAACACAAAGAGCCTCTACCTGTGGAGATGGGAGAAAGATAGACTGCCTGAACGTGACCTTCTCTCTAACGTAACACAAAACAGCCCAACACAAAGAGCCTCTACCTGTGGAGATGGGAGAAAGATAGACTGCCGGAACGTGACCTTCTCTCTAACGTAACACAAAACAGCCCAACACAAAGAGCCTCTACCTGTGGAGATGGGAGAAAGATAGACTGCCTGAACGTGACCTTCTCTCTAACGTAACACAAAACAGCCCAACACAAAGAGCCTCTACCTGTGGAGATGGGAGAAAGATAGACTGCCTGAACGTGACCTTCTCTCTAACGTAACACAAAACAGCCCAACACAAAGAGCCTCTACCTGTGGAGATGGGAGAAAGATAGACTGCCTGAACGTGACCTTCTCTCTAACGTAACACAAAACAGCCCAACACAAAGAGCCTCTACCTGTGGAGATGGGAGAAAGGCAGACTGCCTGAACGTGACCTTCTCTCTAACGTAACACAATACAGCCCAACACAAAGAGCCTCTACCTATGGAGATGGGAGAAAGATAGACTGCCTGAACGTGACCTTCTCTCTAACGTAACACAAAACAGCCCAACACAAAGAGCCTCTACCTGTGGAGATGGGAGAAAGATAGACTGCCTGAACGTGACCTTCTCTCTAACGTAACACAAAACAGCCCAACACAAAGAGCCTCTACCTATGGAGATGGGAGAAAGATAGACTGCCTGAACGTGACCTTCTCTCTAACGTAACACAATACAGCCCAACACAAAGAGCCTCTACCTATGGAGATGGGAGAAAGATAGACTGCCTGAACGTGACCTTCTCTCTAACGTAACACAAAACAGCCCAACACAAAGAGCCTCTACCTGTGGAGATGGGAGAAAGATAGACTGCCTGAACGTGACCTTCTCTCTAACGTAACACAAAACAGCCCAACACAAAGAGCCTCTACCTGTGGAGATGGGAGAAAGATAGACTGCCTGAACGTGACCTTCTCTCTAACGTAACACAAAACAGCCCAACACAAAGAGCCTCTACCTGTGGAGATGGGAGAAAGATAGACTGCCTGAACGTGACCTTCTCTCTAACGTAACACAAAACAGCCCAACACAAAGAGCCTCTACCTGTGGAGATGGGAGAAAGATAGACTGCCTGAACGTGACCTTCTCTCTAACGTAACACAATACAGCCCAACACAAAGAGCCTCTACCTGTGGAGATGGGAGAAAGATAGACTGCCTGAACGTGACCTTCTCTCTAACGTAACACAAAACAGCCCAACACAAAGAGCCTCTACCTGTGGAGATGGGAGAAAGATAGACTGCCTGAACGTGACCTTCTCTCTAACGTAACACAAAACAGCCCAACACAAAGAGCCTCTACCTGTGGAGATGGGAGAAAGATAGACTGCCTGAACGTGACCTTCTCTCTAACGTAACACAATACAGCCCAACACAAAGAGCCTCTACCTGTGGAGATGGGAGAAAGATAGACTGCCTGAACGTGACCTTCTCTCTAACGTAACACAAAACAGCCCAACACAAAGAGCCTCTACCTGTGGAGATGGGAGAAAGATAGACTGCCTGAACGTGACCTTCTCTCTAACGTAACACAAAACAGCCCAACACAAAGAGCCTCTACCTGTGGAGATGGGAGAAAGATAGACTGCCTGAACGTGACCTTCTCTCTAACGTAACACAATACAGCCCAACACAAAGAGCCTCTACCTATGGAGATGGGAGAAAGATAGACTGCCTGAACGTGACCTTCTCTCTAACGTAACACAATACAGCCCAACACAAAGAGCCTCTACCTATGGAGATGGGAGAAAGATAGACTGCCTGAACGTGACCTTCTCTCTAACGTAACACAATACAGCCGAACACAAAGAGCCTCTACCTATGGAGATGGGAGAAAGATAGACTGCCTGAACGTGACCTTCTCTCTAACGTAACACAATACAGCCCAACACAAAGAGCCTCTACCTATGGAGATGGGAGAAAGATAGACTGCCTGAACGTGACCTTCTCTCTAACGTAACACAAAACAGCCCAACACAAAGAGCCTCTACCTGTGGAGATGGGAGAAAGATAGACTGCCTGAACGTGACCTTCTCTCTAACGTAACACAAAACAGCCCAACACAAAGAGCCTCTACCTATGGAGATGGGAGAAAGATAGACTGCCTGAACGTGACCTTCTCTCTAACGTAACACAAAACAGCCCAACACAAAGAGCCTCTACCTGTGGAGATGGGAGAAAGATAGACTGCCTGAACGTGACCTTCTCTCTAACGTAACACAAAACAGCCCAACACAAAGAGCCTCTACCTGTGGAGATGGGAGAAAGGCAGACTGCCTGAACGTGACCTTCTCTCTAACGTAACACAATACAGCCCAACACAAAGAGCCTCTACCTGTGGAGATGGGAGAAAGATAGACTGCCTGAACGTGACCTTCTCTCTAACGTAACACAAAACAGCCCAACACAAAGAGCCTCTACCTATGGAGATGGGAGAAAGATAGACTGCCTGAACGTGACCTTCTCTCTAACGTAACACAAAACAGCCCAACACAAAGAGCCTCTACCTATGGAGATGGGAGAAAGATAGACTGCCTGAACGTGACCTTCTCTCTAACGTAACACAATACAGCCCAACACAAAGAGCCTCTACCTATGGAGATGGGAGAAAGGCAGATTGGCTGAACGTGACCTTCTCTCTAACGTAACACAATACAGCCCAACACAAAGAGCCTCTACCTGTGGAGATGGGAGAAAGATAGACTGCCTGAACGTGACCTTCTCTCTAACGTAACACAAAACAGCCCAACACAAAGAGCCTCTACCTATGGAGATGGGAGAAAGATAGACTGCCTGAACGTGACCTTCTCTCTAACGTAACACAAAACAGCCCAACACAAAGAGCCTCTACCTATGGAGATGGGAGAAAGATAGACTGCCTGAACGTGACCTTCTCTCTAACGTAACACAATACAGCCCAACACAAAGAGCCTCTACCTATGGAGATGGGAGAAAGGCAGATTGCCTGAACGTGACCTTCTCTCTAACGTAACACAATACAGCCCAACACAAAGAGCCTCTACCTGTGGAGATGGGAGAAAGATAGACTGCCTGAACGTGACCTTCTCTCTAACGTAACACAAAACAGCCCAACACAAAGAGCCTCTACCTGTGGAGATGGGAGAAAGATAGACTGCCTGAACGTGACCTTCTCTCTAACGTAACACAAAACAGCCCAACACAAAGAGCCTCTACCTGTGGAGATGGGAGAAAGATAGACTGCCTGAACGTGACCTTCTCTCTAACATAACACAATACAGCCCAACACAAAGAGCCTCTACCTGTGGAGATGGGAGAAAGGCAGACTGCCTGAACGTGACCTTCTCTCTAACGTAACACAATACAGCCCAACACAAAGAGCCTCTACCTGTGGAGATGGGAGAAAGATAGACTGCCTGAACGTGACCTTCTCTCTAACGTAACACAAAACAGCCCAACACAAAGAGCCTCTACCTATGGAGATGGGAGAAAGATAGACTGCCTGAACGTGACCTTCTCTCTAACGTAACACAAAACAGCCCAACACAAAGAGCCTCTACCTATGGAGATGGGAGAAAGATAGACTGCCTGAACGTGACCTTCTCTCTAACGTAACACAATACAGCCCAACACAAAGAGCCTCTACCTATGGAGATGGGAGAAAGGCAGATTGCCTGAACGTGACCTTCTCTCTAACGTAACACAATACAGCCCAACACAAAGAGCCTCTACCTGTGGAGATGGGAGAAAGATAGACTGCCTGAACGTGACCTTCTCTCTAACGTAACACAAAACAGCCCAACACAAAGAGCCTCTACCTATGGAGATGGGAGAAAGATAGACTGCCTGAACGTGACCTTCTCTCTAACGTAACACAAAACAGCCCAACACAAAGAGCCTCTACCTATGGAGATGGGAGAAAGATAGACTGCCTGAACGTGACCTTCTCTCTAACGTAACACAATACAGCCCAACACAAAGAGCCTCTACCTATGGAGATGGGAGAAAGGCAGATTGCCTGAACGTGACCTTCTCTCTAACGTAACACAATACAGCCCAACACAAAGAGCCTCTACCTATGGAGATGGGAGAAAGATAGACTGCCTGAACGTGACCTTCTCTCTAACGTAACACAATACAGCCCAACACAAAGAGCCTCTACCTATGGAGATGGGAGAAAGATAGACTGCCTGAACGTGACCTTCTCTCTAACGTAACACAAAACAGCCCAACACAAAGAGCCTCTACCTATGGAGATGGGAGAAAGATAGACTGCCTGAACGTGACCTTCTCTCTAACGTAACACAATACAGCCCAACACAAAGAGCCTCTACCTATGGAGATGGGAGAAAGATAGACTGCCTGAACGTGACCTTCTCTCTAACGTAACACAAAACAGCCCAACACAAAGAGCCTCTACCTATGGAGATGGGAGAAAAATAGACTGCCTGAACGTGACCTTCTCTCTAACGTAACACAAAACAGCCCAACACAAAGAGCCTCTACCTATGGAGATGGGAGAAAGATAGACTGCCTGAACGTGACCTTCTCTCTAACGTAACACAAAACAGCCCAACACAAAGAGCCTCTACCTATGGAGATGGGAGAAAGGCAGATTGCCTGAACGTGACCTTCTCTCTAACGTAACACAATACAGCCCAACACAAAGAGCCTCTACCTATGGAGATGGGAGAAAGATAGACTGCCTGAACGTGACCTTCTCTCTAACGTAACACAATACAGCCCAACACAAAGAGCCTCTACCTATGGAGATGGGAGAAAGATAGACTGCCTGAACGTGACCTTCTCTCTAACGTAACACAAAACAGCCCAACACAAAGAGCCTCTACCTATGGAGATGGGAGAAAGATAGACTGCCTGAACGTGACCTTCTCTCTAACGTAACACAATACAGCCCAACACAAAGAGCCTCTACCTATGGAGATGGGAGAAAGATAGACTGCCTGAACGTGACCTTCTCTCTAACGTAACACAAAACAGCCCAACACAAAGAGCCTCTACCTATGGAGATGGGAGAAAGATAGACTGCCTGAACGTGACCTTCTCTCTAACGTAACACAAAACAGCCCAACACAAAGAGCCTCTACCTATGGAGATGGGAGAAAGATAGACTGCCTGAACGTGACCTTCTCTCTAACGTAACACAAAACAGCCCAACACAAAGAGCCTCTACCTATGGAGATGGGAGAAAGATAGACTGCCTGAACGTGACCTTCTCTCTAACGTAACACAAAACAGCCCAACACAAAGAGCCTCTACCTATGGAGATGGGAGAAAGATAGACTGCCTGAACGTGACCTTCTCTCTAACGTAACACAAAACAGCCCAACACAAAGAGCCTCTACCTATGGAGATGGGAGAAAGATAGACTGCCTGAACGTGACCTTCTCTCTAACGTAACACAAAACAGCCCAACACAAAGAGCCTCTACCTGTGGAGATGGGAGAAAGGCAGACTGCCTGAACGTGACCTTCTCTCTAGCGTAACACAAAACAGCCCAACACAAAGAGCCTCTACCTATGGAGATGGGAGAAAGATAGACTGCCTGAACGTGACCTTCTCTCTAACGTAACACAAAACAGCCCAACACAAAGAGCCTCTACCTATGGAGATGGGAGAAAGATAGACTGCCTGAACGTGACCTTCTCTCTAACGTAACACAAAACAGCCCAACACAAAGAGCCTCTACCTATGGAGATGGGAGAAAGATAGACTGCCTGAACGTGACCTTCTCTCTAGCGTAACACAAAACAGCCCAACACAAAGAGCCTCTACCTGTGGAGATGGGAGAAAGATAGACTGCCTGAACGTGACCTTCTCTCTAACGTAACACAAAACAGCCCAACACAAAGAGCCTCTACCTATGGAGATGGGAGAAAGATAGACTGCCTGAACGTGACCTTCTCTCTAACGTAACACAAAACAGCCCAACACAAAGAGCCTCTACCTGTGGAGATGGGAGAAAGATAGACTGCCTGAACGTGACCTTCTCTCTAACGTAACACAAAACAGCCCAACACAAAGAGCCTCTACCTGTGGAGATGGGAGAAAGATAGACTGCCTGAACGTGACCTTCTCTCCAACGTAACACAAAACAGCCCAACACAAAGAGCCTCTACCTATGGAGATGGGAGAAAGATAGACTGCCTGAACGTGACCTTCTCTCTAACGTAACACAAAACAGCCCAACACAAAGAGCCTCTACCTATGGAGATGGGAGAAAGATAGACTGCCTGAACGTGACCTTCTCTCTAACGTAACACAAAACAGCCCAACACAAAGAGCCTCTACCTGTGGAGATGGGAGAAAGATAGACTGCCTGAACGTGACCTTCTCTCTAACGTAACACAAAACAGCCCAACACAAAGAGCCTCTACCTGTGGAGATGGGAGAAAGATAGACTGCCTGAACGTGACCTTCTCTCTAACGTAACACAAAACAGCCCAACACAAAGAGCCTCTACCTGTGGAGATGGGAGAAAGATAGACTGCCTGAACGTGACCTTCTCTCTAACGTAACACAAAACAGCCCAACACAAAGAGCCTCTACCTATGGAGATGGGAGAAAGATAGACTGCCTGAACGTGACCTTCTCTCTAACGTAACACAAAACAGCCCAACACAAAGAGCCTCTACCTGTGGAGATGGGAGAAAGATAGACTGCCTGAACGTGACCTTCTCTCTAACGTAACACAAAACAGCCCAACACAAAGAGCCTCTACCTATGGAGATGGGAGAAAGATAGACTGCCTGAACGTGACCTTCTCTCTAACGTAACACAAAACAGCCCAACACAAAGAGCCTCTACCTATGGAGATGGGAGAAAGATAGACTGCCTGAACGTGACCTTCTCTCTAACGTAACACAAAACAGCCCAACACAAAGAGCCTCTACCTGTGGAGATGGGAGAAAGATAGACTGCCTGAACGTGACCTTCTCTCTAACGTAACACAAAACAGCCCAACACAAAGAGCCTCTACCTGTGGAGATGGGAGAAAGATAGACTGCCTGAACGTGACCTTCTCTCTAACGTAACACAAAACAGCCCAACACAAAGAGCCTCTACCTGTGGAGATGGGAGAAAGATAGACTGCCTGAACGTGACCTTCTCTCTAACGTAACACAATACAGCCCAACACAAAGAGCCTCTACCTGTGGAGATGGGAGAAAGATAGACTGCCTGAACGTGACCTTCTCTCTAACGTAACACAAAACAGCCCAACACAAAGAGCCTCTACCTGTGGAGATGGGAGAAAGATAGACTGCCTGAACGTGACCTTCTCTCTAACGTAACACAAAACAGCCCAACACAAAGAGCCTCTACCTGTGGAGATGGGAGAAAGATAGACTGCCTGAACGTGACCTTCTCTCTAACGTAACACAATACAGCCCAACACAAAGAGCCTCTACCTGTGGAGATGGGAGAAAGATAGACTGCCTGAACGTGACCTTCTCTCTAACGTAACACAAAACAGCCCAACACAAAGAGCCTCTACCTGTGGAGATGGGAGAAAGATAGACTGCCTGAACGTGACCTTCTCTCTAACGTAACACAAAACAGCCCAACACAAAGAGCCTCTACCTGTGGAGATGGGAGAAAGATAGACTGCCTGAACGTGACCTTCTCTCTAACGTAACACAATACAGCCCAACACAAAGAGCCTCTACCTATGGAGATGGGAGAAAGATAGACTGCCTGAACGTGACCTTCTCTCTAACGTAACACAATACAGCCCAACACAAAGAGCCTCTACCTATGGAGATGGGAGAAAGATAGACTGCCTGAACGTGACCTTCTCTCTAACGTAACACAATACAGCCGAACACAAAGAGCCTCTACCTATGGAGATGGGAGAAAGATAGACTGCCTGAACGTGACCTTCTCTCTAACGTAACACAATACAGCCCAACACAAAGAGCCTCTACCTATGGAGATGGGAGAAAGATAGACTGCCTGAACGTGACCTTCTCTCTAACGTAACACAAAACAGCCCAACACAAAGAGCCTCTACCTGTGGAGATGGGAGAAAGATAGACTGCCTGAACGTGACCTTCTCTCTAACGTAACACAAAACAGCCCAACACAAAGAGCCTCTACCTATGGAGATGGGAGAAAGATAGACTGCCTGAACGTGACCTTCTCTCTAACGTAACACAAAACAGCCCAACACAAAGAGCCTCTACCTGTGGAGATGGGAGAAAGATAGACTGCCTGAACGTGACCTTCTCTCTAACGTAACACAAAACAGCCCAACACAAAGAGCCTCTACCTGTGGAGATGGGAGAAAGGCAGACTGCCTGAACGTGACCTTCTCTCTAACGTAACACAATACAGCCCAACACAAAGAGCCTCTACCTGTGGAGATGGGAGAAAGATAGACTGCCTGAACGTGACCTTCTCTCTAACGTAACACAAAACAGCCCAACACAAAGAGCCTCTACCTATGGAGATGGGAGAAAGATAGACTGCCTGAACGTGACCTTCTCTCTAACGTAACACAAAACAGCCCAACACAAAGAGCCTCTACCTATGGAGATGGGAGAAAGATAGACTGCCTGAACGTGACCTTCTCTCTAACGTAACACAATACAGCCCAACACAAAGAGCCTCTACCTATGGAGATGGGAGAAAGGCAGATTGGCTGAACGTGACCTTCTCTCTAACGTAACACAATACAGCCCAACACAAAGAGCCTCTACCTGTGGAGATGGGAGAAAGATAGACTGCCTGAACGTGACCTTCTCTCTAACGTAACACAAAACAGCCCAACACAAAGAGCCTCTACCTATGGAGATGGGAGAAAGATAGACTGCCTGAACGTGACCTTCTCTCTAACGTAACACAAAACAGCCCAACACAAAGAGCCTCTACCTATGGAGATGGGAGAAAGATAGACTGCCTGAACGTGACCTTCTCTCTAACGTAACACAATACAGCCCAACACAAAGAGCCTCTACCTATGGAGATGGGAGAAAGGCAGATTGCCTGAACGTGACCTTCTCTCTAACGTAACACAATACAGCCCAACACAAAGAGCCTCTACCTGTGGAGATGGGAGAAAGATAGACTGCCTGAACGTGACCTTCTCTCTAACGTAACACAAAACAGCCCAACACAAAGAGCCTCTACCTGTGGAGATGGGAGAAAGATAGACTGCCTGAACGTGACCTTCTCTCTAACGTAACACAAAACAGCCCAACACAAAGAGCCTCTACCTGTGGAGATGGGAGAAAGATAGACTGCCTGAACGTGACCTTCTCTCTAACATAACACAATACAGCCCAACACAAAGAGCCTCTACCTGTGGAGATGGGAGAAAGGCAGACTGCCTGAACGTGACCTTCTCTCTAACGTAACACAATACAGCCCAACACAAAGAGCCTCTACCTGTGGAGATGGGAGAAAGATAGACTGCCTGAACGTGACCTTCTCTCTAACGTAACACAAAACAGCCCAACACAAAGAGCCTCTACCTATGGAGATGGGAGAAAGATAGACTGCCTGAACGTGACCTTCTCTCTAACGTAACACAAAACAGCCCAACACAAAGAGCCTCTACCTATGGAGATGGGAGAAAGATAGACTGCCTGAACGTGACCTTCTCTCTAACGTAACACAATACAGCCCAACACAAAGAGCCTCTACCTATGGAGATGGGAGAAAGGCAGATTGCCTGAACGTGACCTTCTCTCTAACGTAACACAATACAGCCCAACACAAAGAGCCTCTACCTGTGGAGATGGGAGAAAGATAGACTGCCTGAACGTGACCTTCTCTCTAACGTAACACAAAACAGCCCAACACAAAGAGCCTCTACCTATGGAGATGGGAGAAAGATAGACTGCCTGAACGTGACCTTCTCTCTAACGTAACACAAAACAGCCCAACACAAAGAGCCTCTACCTATGGAGATGGGAGAAAGATAGACTGCCTGAACGTGACCTTCTCTCTAACGTAACACAATACAGCCCAACACAAAGAGCCTCTACCTATGGAGATGGGAGAAAGGCAGATTGCCTGAACGTGACCTTCTCTCTAACGTAACACAATACAGCCCAACACAAAGAGCCTCTACCTATGGAGATGGGAGAAAGATAGACTGCCTGAACGTGACCTTCTCTCTAACGTAACACAATACAGCCCAACACAAAGAGCCTCTACCTATGGAGATGGGAGAAAGATAGACTGCCTGAACGTGACCTTCTCTCTAACGTAACACAAAACAGCCCAACACAAAGAGCCTCTACCTATGGAGATGGGAGAAAGATAGACTGCCTGAACGTGACCTTCTCTCTAACGTAACACAATACAGCCCAACACAAAGAGCCTCTACCTATGGAGATGGGAGAAAGATAGACTGCCTGAACGTGACCTTCTCTCTAACGTAACACAAAACAGCCCAACACAAAGAGCCTCTACCTATGGAGATGGGAGAAAAATAGACTGCCTGAACGTGACCTTCTCTCTAACGTAACACAAAACAGCCCAACACAAAGAGCCTCTACCTATGGAGATGGGAGAAAGATAGACTGCCTGAACGTGACCTTCTCTCTAACGTAACACAAAACAGCCCAACACAAAGAGCCTCTACCTATGGAGATGGGAGAAAGGCAGATTGCCTGAACGTGACCTTCTCTCTAACGTAACACAATACAGCCCAACACAAAGAGCCTCTACCTATGGAGATGGGAGAAAGATAGACTGCCTGAACGTGACCTTCTCTCTAACGTAACACAATACAGCCCAACACAAAGAGCCTCTACCTATGGAGATGGGAGAAAGATAGACTGCCTGAACGTGACCTTCTCTCTAACGTAACACAAAACAGCCCAACACAAAGAGCCTCTACCTATGGAGATGGGAGAAAGATAGACTGCCTGAACGTGACCTTCTCTCTAACGTAACACAATACAGCCCAACACAAAGAGCCTCTACCTATGGAGATGGGAGAAAGATAGACTGCCTGAACGTGACCTTCTCTCTAACGTAACACAAAACAGCCCAACACAAAGAGCCTCTACCTATGGAGATGGGAGAAAGATAGACTGCCTGAACGTGACCTTCTCTCTAACGTAACACAAAACAGCCCAACACAAAGAGCCTCTACCTATGGAGATGGGAGAAAGATAGACTGCCTGAACGTGACCTTCTCTCTAACGTAACACAAAACAGCCCAACACAAAGAGCCTCTACCTATGGAGATGGGAGAAAGATAGACTGCCTGAACGTGACCTTCTCTCTAACGTAACACAAAACAGCCCAACACAAAGAGCCTCTACCTATGGAGATGGGAGAAAGATAGACTGCCTGAACGTGACCTTCTCTCTAACGTAACACAAAACAGCCCAACACAAAGAGCCTCTACCTATGGAGATGGGAGAAAGATAGACTGCCTGAACGTGACCTTCTCTCTAACGTAACACAAAACAGCCCAACACAAAGAGCCTCTACCTGTGGAGATGGGAGAAAGGCAGACTGCCTGAACGTGACCTTCTCTCTAGCGTAACACAAAACAGCCCAACACAAAGAGCCTCTACCTATGGAGATGGGAGAAAGATAGACTGCCTGAACGTGACCTTCTCTCTAACGTAACACAAAACAGCCCAACACAAAGAGCCTCTACCTATGGAGATGGGAGAAAGATAGACTGCCTGAACGTGACCTTCTCTCTAACGTAACACAAAACAGCCCAACACAAAGAGCCTCTACCTATGGAGATGGGAGAAAGATAGACTGCCTGAACGTGACCTTCTCTCTAGCGTAACACAAAACAGCCCAACACAAAGAGCCTCTACCTGTGGAGATGGGAGAAAGATAGACTGCCTGAACGTGACCTTCTCTCTAACGTAACACAAAACAGCCCAACACAAAGAGCCTCTACCTATGGAGATGGGAGAAAGATAGACTGCCTGAACGTGACCTTCTCTCTAACGTAACACAAAACAGCCCAACACAAAGAGCCTCTACCTGTGGAGATGGGAGAAAGATAGACTGCCTGAACGTGACCTTCTCTCTAACGTAACACAAAACAGCCCAACACAAAGAGCCTCTACCTGTGGAGATGGGAGAAAGATAGACTGCCTGAACGTGACCTTCTCTCCAACGTAACACAAAACAGCCCAACACAAAGAGCCTCTACCTATGGAGATGGGAGAAAGATAGACTGCCTGAACGTGACCTTCTCTCTAACGTAACACAAAACAGCCCAACACAAAGAGCCTCTACCTATGGAGATGGGAGAAAGATAGACTGCCTGAACGTGACCTTCTCTCTAACGTAACACAAAACAGCCCAACACAAAGAGCCTCTACCTGTGGAGATGGGAGAAAGATAGACTGCCTGAACGTGACCTTCTCTCTAACGTAACACAAAACAGCCCAACACAAAGAGCCTCTACCTGTGGAGATGGGAGAAAGATAGACTGCCTGAACGTGACCTTCTCTCTAACGTAACACAAAACAGCCCAACACAAAGAGCCTCTACCTGTGGAGATGGGAGAAAGATAGACTGCCTGAACGTGACCTTCTCTCTAACGTAACACAAAACAGCCCAACACAAAGAGCCTCTACCTATGGAGATGGGAGAAAGATAGACTGCCTGAACGTGACCTTCTCTCTAACGTAACACAAAACAGCCCAACACAAAGAGCCTCTACCTGTGGAGATGGGAGAAAGATAGACTGCCTGAACGTGACCTTCTCTCTAACGTAACACAAAACAGCCCAACACAAAGAGCCTCTACCTATGGAGATGGGAGAAAGATAGACTGCCTGAACGTGACCTTCTCTCTAACGTAACACAAAACAGCCCAACACAAAGAGCCTCTACCTATGGAGATGGGAGAAAGATAGACTGCCTGAACGTGACCTTCTCTCTAACGTAACACAATACAGCCCAACACAAAGAGCCTCTACCTGTGGAGACGGGAGAAAGATAGACTGCCTGAACGTGACCTTCTCTCTAACGTAACACAATACAGCCCAACACAAAGAGCCTCTACCTGTGGAGATGTGAGAAAGATAGACTGCCTGAACGTGACCTTCTCTCTAACGTAACACAATACAGCCCAACACAAAGAGCCTCTACCTGTGGAGATGGGAGAAAGATAGACTGCCTGAACGTGACCTTCTCTCTAACGTAACACAAAACAGCCCAACACAAAGAGCCTCTACCTGTGGAGATGGGAGAAAGGCAGACTGCCTGAACGTGACCTTCTCTCTAACGTAACACAATACAGCCCAACACAAAGAGCCTCTACCTGTGGAGATGGGAGAAAGATAGACTGCCTGAACGTGACCTTCTCTCTAACGTAACACAAAACAGCCCAACACAAAGAGCCTCTACCTATGGAGATGGGAGAAAGATAGACTGCCTGAACGTGACCTTCTCTCTAACGTAACACAAAACAGCCCAACACAAAGAGCCTCTACCTATGGAGATGGGAGAAAGATAGACTGCCTGAACGTGACCTTCTCTCTAACGTAACACAATACAGCCCAACACAAAGAGCCTCTACCTATGGAGATGGGAGAAAGGCAGATTGCCTGAACGTGACCTTCTCTCTAACGTAACACAATACAGCCCAACACAAAGAGCCTCTACCTGTGGAGATGGGAGAAAGATAGACTGCCTGAACGTGACCTTCTCTCTAACGTAACACAAAACAGCCCAACACAAAGAGCCTCTACCTATGGAGATGGGAGAAAGATAGACTGCCTGAACGTGACCTTCTCTCTAACGTAACACAAAACAGCCCAACACAAAGAGCCTCTACCTATGGAGATGGGAGAAAGATAGACTGCCTGAACGTGACCTTCTCTCTAACGTAACACAATACAGCCCAACACAAAGAGCCTCTACCTATGGAGATGGGAGAAAGATAGACTGCCTGAACGTGACCTTCTCTCTAACGTAACACAATACAGCCCAACACAAAGAGCCTCTACCTATGGAGATGGGAGAAAGATAGACTGCCTGAACGTGACCTTCTCTCTAACGTAACACAATACAGCCCAACACAAAGAGCCTCTACCTATGGAGATGGGAGAAAGATAGACTGCCTGAACGTGACCTTCTCTCTAACGTAACACAAAACAGCCCAACACAAAGAGCCTCTACCTATGGAGATGGGAGAAAGATAGACTGCCTGAACGTGACCTTCTCTCTAACGTAACACAATACAGCCCAACACAAAGAGCCTCTACCTATGGAGATGGGAGAAAGATAGACTGCCTGAACGTGACCTTCTCTCTAACGTAACACAAAACAGCCCAACACAAAGAGCCTCTACCTATGGAGATGGGAGAAAAATAGACTGCCTGAACGTGACCTTCTCTCTAACGTAACACAAAACAGCCCAACACAAAGAGCCTCTACCTATGGAGATGGGAGAAAGATAGACTGCCTGAACGTGACCTTCTCTCTAACGTAACACAAAACAGCCCAACACAAAGAGCCTCTACCTATGGAGATGGGAGAAAGGCAGATTGCCTGAACGTGACCTTCTCTCTAACGTAACACAATACAGCCCAACACAAAGAGCCTCTACCTATGGAGATGGGAGAAAGATAGACTGCCTGAACGTGACCTTCTCTCTAACGTAACACAATACAGCCCAACACAAAGAGCCTCTACCTATGGAGATGGGAGAAAGATAGACTGCCTGAACGTGACCTTCTCTCTAACGTAACACAAAACAGCCCAACACAAAGAGCCTCTACCTATGGAGATGGGAGAAAGATAGACTGCCTGAACGTGACCTTCTCTCTAACGTAACACAATACAGCCCAACACAAAGAGCCTCTACCTATGGAGATGGGAGAAAGATAGACTGCCTGAACGTGACCTTCTCTCTAACGTAACACAAAACAGCCCAACACAAAGAGCCTCTACCTATGGAGATGGGAGAAAGATAGACTGCCTGAACGTGACCTTCTCTCTAACGTAACACAAAACAGCCCAACACAAAGAGCCTCTACCTATGGAGATGGGAGAAAGATAGACTGCCTGAACGTGACCTTCTCTCTAACGTAACACAAAACAGCCCAACACAAAGAGCCTCTACCTATGGAGATGGGAGAAAGATAGACTGCCTGAACGTGACCTTCTCTCTAACGTAACACAAAACAGCCCAACACAAAGAGCCTCTACCTATGGAGATGGGAGAAAGATAGACTGCCTGAACGTGACCTTCTCTCTAACGTAACACAAAACAGCCCAACACAAAGAGCCTCTACCTATGGAGATGGGAGAAAGATAGACTGCCTGAACGTGACCTTCTCTCTAACGTAACACAAAACAGCCCAACACAAAGAGCCTCTACCTGTGGAGATGGGAGAAAGGCAGACTGCCTGAACGTGACCTTCTCTCTAGCGTAACACAAAACAGCCCAACACAAAGAGCCTCTACCTATGGAGATGGGAGAAAGATAGACTGCCTGAACGTGACCTTCTCTCTAACGTAACACAAAACAGCCCAACACAAAGAGCCTCTACCTATGGAGATGGGAGAAAGATAGACTGCCTGAACGTGACCTTCTCTCTAACGTAACACAAAACAGCCCAACACAAAGAGCCTCTACCTATGGAGATGGGAGAAATATAGACTGCCTGAACGTGACCTTCTCTCTAGCGTAACACAAAACAGCCCAACACAAAGAGCCTCTACCTGTGGAGATGGGAGAAAGATAGACTGCCTGAACGTGACCTTCTCTCTAACGTAACACAAAACAGCCCAACACAAAGAGCCTCTACCTATGGAGATGGGAGAAAGATAGACTGCCTGAACGTGACCTTCTCTCTAACGTAACACAAAACAGCCCAACACAAAGAGCCTCTACCTGTGGAGATGGGAGAAAGATAGACTGCCTGAACGTGACCTTCTCTCTAACGTAACACAAAACAGCCCAACACAAAGAGCCTCTACCTGTGGAGATGGGAGAAAGATAGACTGCCTGAACGTGACCTTCTCTCTAACGTAACACAAAACAGCCCAACACAAAGAGCCTCTACCTATGGAGATGGGAGAAAGATAGACTGCCTGAACGTGACCTTCTCTCTAACGTAACACAAAACAGCCCAACACAAAGAGCCTCTACCTATGGAGATGGGAGAAAGATAGACTGCCTGAACGTGACCTTCTCTCTAACGTAACACAAAACAGCCCAACACAAAGAGCCTCTACCTGTGGAGATGGGAGAAAGATAGACTGCCTGAACGTGACCTTCTCTCTAACGTAACACAAAACAGCCCAACACAAAGAGCCTCTACCTGTGGAGATGGGAGAAAGATAGACTGCCTGAACGTGACCTTCTCTCTAACGTAACACAAAACAGCCCAACACAAAGAGCCTCTACCTGTGGAGATGGGAGAAAGATAGACTGCCTGAACGTGACCTTCTCTCTAACGTAACACAAAACAGCCCAACACAAAGAGCCTCTACCTATGGAGATGGGAGAAAGATAGACTGCCTGAACGTGACCTTCTCTCTAACGTAACACAAAACAGCCCAACACAAAGAGCCTCTACCTGTGGAGATGGGAGAAAGATAGACTGCCTGAACGTGACCTTCTCTCTAACGTAACACAAAACAGCCCAACACAAAGAGCCTCTACCTATGGAGATGGGAGAAAGGCAGATTGCCTGAACGTGACCTTCTCTCTAACGTAACACAATACAGCCCAACACAAAGAGCCTCTACCTATGGAGATGGGAGAAAGATAGACTGCCTGAACGTGACCTTCTCTCTAACGTAACACAATACAGCCCAACACAAAGAGCCTCTACCTATGGAGATGGGAGAAAGATAGACTGCCTGAACGTGACCTTCTCTCTAACGTAACACAAAACAGCCCAACACAAAGAGCCTCTACCTATGGAGATGGGAGAAAGATAGACTGCCTGAACGTGACCTTCTCTCTAACGTAACACAATACAGCCCAACACAAAGAGCCTCTACCTATGGAGATGGGAGAAAGATAGACTGCCTGAACGTGACCTTCTCTCTAACGTAACACAAAACAGCCCAACACAAAGAGCCTCTACCTATGGAGATGGGAGAAAGATAGACTGCCTGAACGTGACCTTCTCTCTAACGTAACACAAAACAGCCCAACACAAAGAGCCTCTACCTATGGAGATGGGAGAAAGATAGACTGCCTGAACGTGACCTTCTCTCTAACGTAACACAAAACAGCCCAACACAAAGAGCCTCTACCTATGGAGATGGGAGAAAGATAGACTGCCTGAACGTGACCTTCTCTCTAACGTAACACAAAACAGCCCAACACAAAGAGCCTCTACCTATGGAGATGGGAGAAAGATAGACTGCCTGAACGTGACCTTCTCTCTAACGTAACACAAAACAGCCCAACACAAAGAGCCTCTACCTATGGAGATGGGAGAAAGATAGACTGCCTGAACGTGACCTTCTCTCTAACGTAACACAAAACAGCCCAACACAAAGAGCCTCTACCTGTGGAGATGGGAGAAAGGCAGACTGCCTGAACGTGACCTTCTCTCTAGCGTAACACAAAACAGCCCAACACAAAGAGCCTCTACCTATGGAGATGGGAGAAAGATAGACTGCCTGAACGTGACCTTCTCTCTAACGTAACACAAAACAGCCCAACACAAAGAGCCTCTACCTATGGAGATGGGAGAAAGATAGACTGCCTGAACGTGACCTTCTCTCTAACGTAACACAAAACAGCCCAACACAAAGAGCCTCTACCTATGGAGATGGGAGAAAGATAGACTGCCTGAACGTGACCTTCTCTCTAGCGTAACACAAAACAGCCCAACACAAAGAGCCTCTACCTGTGGAGATGGGAGAAAGATAGACTGCCTGAACGTGACCTTCTCTCTAACGTAACACAAAACAGCCCAACACAAAGAGCCTCTACCTATGGAGATGGGAGAAAGATAGACTGCCTGAACGTGACCTTCTCTCTAACGTAACACAAAACAGCCCAACACAAAGAGCCTCTACCTGTGGAGATGGGAGAAAGATAGACTGCCTGAACGTGACCTTCTCTCTAACGTAACACAAAACAGCCCAACACAAAGAGCCTCTACCTGTGGAGATGGGAGAAAGATAGACTGCCTGAACGTGACCTTCTCTCTAACGTAACACAAAACAGCCCAACACAAAGAGCCTCTACCTATGGAGATGGGAGAAAGATAGACTGCCTGAACGTGACCTTCTCTCTAACGTAACACAAAACAGCCCAACACAAAGAGCCTCTACCTATGGAGATGGGAGAAAGATAGACTGCCTGAACGTGACCTTCTCTCTAACGTAACACAAAACAGCCCAACACAAAGAGCCTCTACCTGTGGAGATGGGAGAAAGATAGACTGCCTGAACGTGACCTTCTCTCTAACGTAACACAAAACAGCCCAACACAAAGAGCCTCTACCTGTGGAGATGGGAGAAAGATAGACTGCCTGAACGTGACCTTCTCTCTAACGTAACACAAAACAGCCCAACACAAAGAGCCTCTACCTGTGGAGATGGGAGAAAGATAGACTGCCTGAACGTGACCTTCTCTCTAACGTAACACAAAACAGCCCAACACAAAGAGCCTCTACCTATGGAGATGGGAGAAAGATAGACTGCCTGAACGTGACCTTCTCTCTAACGTAACACAAAACAGCCCAACACAAAGAGCCTCTACCTGTGGAGATGGGAGAAAGATAGACTGCCTGAACGTGACCTTCTCTCTAACGTAACACAAAACAGCCCAACACAAAGAGCCTCTACCTATGGAGATGGGAGAAAGATAGACTGCCTGAACGTGACCTTCTCTCTAACGTAACACAAAACAGCCCAACACAAAGAGCCTCTACCTATGGAGATGGGAGAAAGATAGACTGCCTGAACGTGACCTTCTCTCTAACGTAACACAATACAGCCCAACACAAAGAGCCTCTACCTGTGGAGACGGGAGAAAGATAGACTGCCTGAACGTGACCTTCTCTCTAACGTAACACAATACAGCCCAACACAAAGAGCCTCTACCTGTGGAGATGTGAGAAAGATAGACTGCCTGAACGTGACCTTCTCTCTAACGTAACACAATACAGCCCAACACAAAGAGCCTCTACCTGTGGAGATGGGAGAAAGATAGACTGCCTGAACGTGACCTTCTCTCTAACGTAACACAAAACAGCCCAACACAAAGAGCCTCTACCTGTGGAGATGGGAGAAAGATAGACTGCCTGAACGTGACCTTCTCTCTAACGTAACACAATACAGCCCAACACAAAGAGCCTCTACCTATGGAGATGGGAGAAAGATAGACTGCCTGAACGTGACCTTCTCTCTAACGTAACACAATACAGCCCAACACAAAGAGCCTCTACCTGTGGAGATGGGAGAAAGATAGACTGCCTGAACGTGACCTTCTCTCTAACGTAACACAATACAGCCCAACACAAAGAGCCTCTACCTATGGAGATGGGAGAAAGATAGACTGCCTGAACGTGACCTTCTCTCTAACGTAACACAAAACAGCCCAACACAAAGAGCCTCTACCTGTGGAGATGGGAGAAAGGCAGACTGCCTGAACGTGACCTTCTCTCTAACGTAACACAAAACAGCCCAACACAAAGAGCCTCTACCTGTGGAGATGGGAGAAAGGCAGACTGCCTGAACGTGACCTTCTCTCTAACGTAACACAATACAGCCCAACACAAAGAGCCTCTACCTATGGAGATGGGAGAAAGATAGACTGCCTGAACGTGACCTTCTCTCTAACGTAACACAATACAGCCCAACACAAAGAGCCTCTACCTATGGAGATGGGAGAAAGATAGACTGCCTGAACGTGACCTTCTCTCTAACGTAACACAATACAGCCCAACACAAAGAGCCTCTACCTATGGAGATGGGGGAAAGGCAGACTGCCTGAACGTGACCTTCTCTCTAACGTAACACAATACAGCCCAACACAAAGAGCCTCTACCTATGGAGATGGGAGAAAGATAGACTGCCTGAACGTGACCTTCTCTCTAACGTAACACAATACAGCCCAACACAAAGCTCATGTATTTCCTGTAAGACATTAAAACAACAGCGTAACAGAAACAACCGTCATTAATTAGCCAAAAACAGCCCCTGCTGCCATGTCACGATTCTCCCATCACCATGGCAACTGCACACTACGCATTCCCATGTTCTATCCATCACGTGACGACCGGTGTGTTGGCAATTACACACATACGTGCTGTGATCACACACTGCAAGCATAAATATGCACACGGACATCCACAAACACTAATTTATTGTACATACACAAAAACACAAACCCATTGTAGTGTCGGTCCGTGTGTGTGTGTGTGTGTGTGTGTGTGTGTGTGTGTGTGTGTGTGTGTGCGCATGCCGTGTGCTCTCTTCCTTGTGAAGACACGTTTCATCTCATCAGTCGTCAGTAAAGGGGAAGATGAGAGGGGCTCCATTGTCAGCATCTACAGCTGGTTAAGAACTTCCTTTTCAATGGGCCACGACGATTATAACACACACACATCTGGGACTGTCAGCCAGCCAATGGGAGCGAAGCAGCTAGTACAACACAGCTAACACAACACAACACAGCTAGCACGACACAACACAGTTATCACAACACAACACAGCTAGCATAACACAACACAACTCAGCTACCACAACGAACAGCGCTAGCTCAACACAGCTAGCACAACACAGCTGGCACAACACAGCTGGCACAACACAGCACAACACAGCTGGCACAACACAGCACAACACAGCTGGCACAACACAGCACAACACAGCTGGCACAACACCACACAGCTATCACAACACAGCTGGCACAACACAGCACAACACAGCTGGCACAACACCACACAGCTATCACAACTCAACACGGCTAGCACAACACAGCTAGCCAACACAGCTAGCAAAACACAATACAGGTAGCACGACACAACACAGCTAGCACGGCACAACACAGCTATCACAACACAACACGGCTAGCACAACACAGCTATCACAACACAACACGGCTAGCACAACACAACACGGCTAGCACAACACAACACAGCTATCACAACACAACACGGCTAGCACAACACAGCTAGCCAACACAGCTAGCAAAACACAATACAGGTAGCACGACACAACACAGCTAGCACGGCACAACACAGCTATCACAACACAACACGGCTAGCACAACACAGCACAACACAGCAAGCACAACACTCCACAGATAGCACAACACAACACAGCTAGCACAACACAGCACAATATAGCACAACATAACACAACACAGCTAGCACAACACATCACAACACAGCTAGCACAACACAACACAGCTAGCACAACACAGCTAGCACATCACAACACAGATTGCACAACACAACACAGCTAGCACATCACAACACAGATAGCACAACACAGCTAGCACAACACAGCACAATATAGCACAACATAACACAACACAGCTAGCACAACACAGCTAGCACATCACAACACAGATAGCACAACACAACACAGCTAGCACAACACATCACAACACAGCTAGCACAACACAACAGATAGCACAACACAGCTAGCACAACACAACACAATATAGCACAACATAACACAACACAGCTAGCACAACACATCACAACACAGCTAGCACAACACAACACATTACAGTGGGAGCATATTAAGCATAGTCGGCAGAACAAGCAAGGAGGTGGGCAAAGCCAAGCACGAGCTAGCGAGATTCTATTAACGTGTTGTAGCATGTATTCCATTAGGAAATGCCTCCTCTGTGAAGTGTGCATGTGCACAAACTCAATTCGACCTTGCACTCCTACTAAAAAACTGTTTTTAAACTTATAAAACTTAGTGCACTGTTCATAGCGGATTCTAGTTTTGGGAACAGAAGCATTTATTGAGATCAGATGTTTCATCGATGACAACTTGGCCCAGTTTCACCTAGTTCCATCCTCTCCCACTACCAGCGACTGGACTTTCCTCTCACTAACATATTTGGTGGTAAGAAAACTTTCTAAATGGATGTTTCAGCTTTATAGCCCCTGTGACGTGTCTGGGTTACCCATTCTGTCTGTGGCACAACACAGCACCACATTGATAAGCTGATATATGCTTTAAATTCGAGGTGTAAACCACATATACATCTAAATGAGAAGAGAGACAGACAGTAGGAGGAGAGGGTGAAAAGGGATAGAAAGAAAGAGAGAGAGGAAGTGAGAGAAACAGAGGGGGCGTTAGAAAGGGAGTTAGAAAAGATGACAGAAAAAGAGAGTGAGGGAGAAATAGCCCATCCCCTCTCCTGTGCCAAGCGAAGACTCACCTTGATGGATTTGCCGTCCGGCGTTAACACCTCCTCTGACAGCTCCATCATCTTCAGGGCCATGAGTGCGATTGGCTTGGCATGGCTGTCAATCTTCCGGTGGAGCCCGCCCGCAACACAGTAGGCGTCGCCTATAGTCTCAATCTATATGGGGATTGGAGAAGAGTCCATGAAGCCATGACGATTTCATTTGATTTGAGTTCTATACCTTAATCAAATTTAAATATTTTCATAATAACATTTATCCTGACAGGGTTATTGGCAGAATTAAAATAAACACTCAGACAAGCTGTACCTGACAACAAGAAACACAACTCTTATTTTCTTCCAGTCACAGTCATTTATCCAGAGTAACCATGACAATGGGAACATATGGGACTCCTCTCTCCTCACATGGAGCAGGAAAAGAGAGGGGGAGAGGAGAAAGTGGAGACGAGAGAAAATGGAAGTAGAAAGAGAGAAGGGGAAGAGTCAAGTGAAAAAGTGGAAGGGTGAGGAGAAAGGAAGGGAAGGGGAAGAAAAGCTGCTGTATCTGTGCAGACTCAAACCCTGGCAAAGGACAAGAGTAGTGCTAGTGCTAGATGGATGGAGGGATGGATGGAGGGAGTGATGGTTGTTAATGGACGCACTGGGCCTTGTTGTAATACCACTATGTCAGGCAGCCAGTATTGACACACTGTTGTTAAGCACTGTTGCATTAGCCATTAATCAGTGTGTTTTTCCACCCGATACATATGCACGCACGCACACACACAGTGCTGATATATAACGCCACGGCAGCACCATCACTCAATGGCACTATACCTCTCCTATGTGGACAGATGACACGTATCAGGGTTGAAGTCAATTCAGTATTTCTGAATTTAATCCAATTCAAACAATGAATTTCAATTGAATTTCAATTGGCCATACTCCACAGGAAGCAGAATTTGAATTTGATTTGAGTCAACTGAGATGTGAAACATGAAAATCTCATTAATTTGACAAATCTACCACTTATGAATACAACGAATACACATACCATTTGAAATATGAGTTTTATTTTAACTCAAATATGTCAAACAGTTTGATCTAATGCGTTATGGGAAAACATTTTGTTTATGATATTTAAAAACATTTAAGGGAGTTATTAATTATTAATGACAATCCACAACATGATCTTAGAGTATTTCTAGACCACTAATCATTTTTTATTGTTTTAGGAAAATTAGTTTTAAAGATGAAATGTTTCAATCTAATGCTAAATGGTATTGGTAACCAAGTCAAAATATACATTGCTATGGTGATGTGCAGAATGAATAAGGCATTTGAATTTCATTTAATTAAATTACTACTACTTCCTTTAATTTGAATGCAATCCAAATTCTGCTTCCTGTGGGGTGTGGCCAATTAAAATTCAATTCAAATACAATAATTGAAATGGAACTAAAGAGCAATTCGTAACTCAATTCAGAATCGACCCAAACCCTGAAACATAAAACAACAAGCATGCACTGAGTGTACAGTTTGTGACGTGCAAACAGGTGTGTTCCCACCTTATACACATCCAGGATTCCACACTGGTAATCAAACAGGTGTGTTCCCACCTTATACACATCCAGGATTCCACACTGGTAGTCAAACAGGTGTGTTCCCACCTTATACACATCCAGGATTCCACACTGGTAGTCAAACAAGTGTGTTCCCACCTTATACACATCCAGGATTCCACACTGGTAGTCAAACAGGTGTGTTCCCACCTTATACACATCCAGGAATCCACACTGGTAGTCAAACAGGTGTGTTCCCACCTTATACACATCCAGGATTCCACACTGGTAGTCAAACAGGTGTGTTCCCACCTTATACACATCCAGTATTCCACACTGGTAGTCAAACAGGTGTGTTCCCACCTTATACACATCCAGGATTCCACACTGGTAGTCAAACAGGTGTGTTCCCACCTTATACACATCCAGTATTCCACACTGGTAGTCAAATAGGTTTGTTCCCACCTTATTCACATCCAGTATTCCACACTGATAGTCAAACAGGTGTGTTCCCACCTTATTCACATCCAGTATTCCGCACTGGTAGTCAAACAGGTGTGTTCCCACCTACCTTATTCACATCCAGGATTCCACACTGGTAGTCAAACAGGTGTGTTCCTACCTTATACACATCCAGGATTCCACACTGGTAGTCAAACAGGTGTGTTCCCACCTTATACACATCCAGGATTCCACACTGGTAGTCAAACAGGTGTGTTCCCACCTTATACACATCCAGGATTCCACACTGGTAGTCAAACAGGTGTGTTCCCACCTTATACACATCCAGGATTCCACACTGGTAGTCAAACAGGTGTGTTCCCACCTTATACATATCCAGGATTCCACACTGGTAGTCAAACAGGTGTGTTCCCACCTTATACACATCCAGGATTCCACACTGTTGTCAAACAGGTGTGTTCCCTCCTTATACACATCCAGGATTCCACACTGGTAGTCAAACAGGTGTGTTCCTACCTTATACACATCCAGTATTCCACACTGGTAGTCAAACAGGTGTGTTCCCACCTTATACACATCCAGTATTCCACACTGGTAGTCAAATAGGTGTGTTCCCACCTTATTCACATCCAGTATTCCACACTGTTAGTCAAACAGGTGTGTTCCCACCTTATACACATCCAGGATTCCACACTGTTGTCAAACAGGTGTGTTCCCACCTTATTCACCTCCAGGATTCCACACTGGTAGTCAAACAGGTGTGTGTTCCCACCTTATTCACATCCAGGATTCCACACTGGTAGTCAAACAGGTGTGTGTTCCCACCTTATTCACATCCAGTATTCCACACTGGTAGTCAAACAGGTGTGTTCCTACCTTATACACATCCAGGATTCCACACTGGTAGTCAAACAGGTGTGTTCCCACCTTATTCACATCCAGGATTCCACACTGGTAGTCAAACAGGTGTGTGTTCCCACCTTATTCACATCCAGTATTCCACACTGGTAGTCAAACAGGTGTGTTCCTACCTTATACACATCCAGGATTCCACACTGGTAGTCAAACAGGTGTGTTCCCACCTTATTCACATCCAGGATTCCACACTGGTAGTCAAACAGGTGTGTGTTCCCACCTTATTCACATCCAGTATTCCACACTGGTAGTCAAATAGGTGTGTTCCCACCTTATACACATCCAGTATTCCGCACTGGTAGTCAAACAGGTGTGTGTTCCCACCTTATTCACATCCAGTATTCCACACTGGTAGTCAAATAGGTGTGTTCCCACCTTATACACATCCAGTATTCCGCACTGGTAGTCAAACAGGTGTGTGTTCCTACCTTATACACATCCAGGATTCCACACTGGTGGTCAAAAAGGTGTTTGTTCCTACCTTATACACATCCAGGATTCCACACTGGTAGTCGAAGCGTGTGTAGAGCTCATTGAGCATGCTGATGACCTGCATGGGGGTACACTGGGCACACACTGCCGTGAAGCCCACAATGTCAGAGAACAGCATGGTGACATCATCAAACTTCCTGGCGGGGACAGACTCCCCCTGCCATAGCTTCTGGGCCACGTCACCAGGAAAGATGGAGTAGAGAAGGTCTACTGTCCTCCTCTTCTCCTCTTCTAGAGCTTGGTGTGTCTTTTCTAGAGTGGCCTGGGGAAGAGCACAGGGATAGAAATACAATTAGTAGAATGGGGATGATGGAGTAGAGGTTTAGTGACCAACGCGTTTTCTCTTTTTCTGAAGCTGGATGAGTCGGCTGCTGAATGTCTACGTGACAGAATAATGAGTATGAGCACACGTGTATGTGTGTGTGTGCACTTGTGCGTGTGTGCATATTGCATGTGTGTTTGACTGTACCTTGAGTTTGTCCATCCTGTTCTTGAGGCCGTCCTGTGCCTTGGCCTGCTGTCCCACCAGTATGACATCACGCGTGGCGTCGTGGATGGGGATGTCTGACAGGTAGAGGCCCCTGCCCATCAGCTCCTCCAGCTTGTCCACCCGGGGGGAACCCAGGAACATCAGAGTAGAGGATTCTGGGACATGAATCATCTGACCCTTCACCTCCATCACCTGGCAAAGAGAGAGAAAGAGCAAGAGAGAGAGAGAGGGTGTGGGGCAGAAGACAGGGAGAGGGGTTGTTCATATGATAAAGAGATCACTGGAATGCAGACTGTGGGAAATACAGTGCCTTCAGAAAGTATTCACACTCTTTGATTTTGTTGTGTTACAAAGTGAGATTAAAATTGATTTCATTGTCCTTTTTTTGTCAATGATCTACACAAAATACTCTAATGTCAAAGTGGAAGAAAAATGTGAAAAATTCAACACTACTATATGTTGATTAGATAAGTATTCAACCTCCTGAGTCAATACATGTTAGAATGACCTTTGGCAGCAATTACACCTTTCTGGGTACAGTCTCGAAGAGTTTTCCACACCTGGATTGTGCAACATTTGCCCATTATTCTTTTCAGAAATGTTCAACCTCTGTAAAATTGGTTGTTGATCGTTGCCAAACAACCATTTTCAAGTCTAGCCATACATTTTCTAGAAGATTTAAGTCAAAACTGTAAGTGAGCCCCTCAGGAACATTGACTGTCTTCTTGGTAAGAAACTCCAGTGTAGATTTGGCATTGTGTTTTAGGTTATTGTCCTGCTGAAGGTGAATTCATCACCCAGTGTCTGCAGACTGAACCATGTTTTCCTCTAGGATTTTGCCTGTGCTTAGCTCTATTACGTCACTTTTTTATCAGGAAAATCTCCTAGTCCTTAACGATTACAAGCATACACATAACATGATGCAGCCACCACTATGCTTGAAAATATGGAGAGTGGTACTCAGTAATTTGTTGTATTGAATTTGCCCCAAACATAACACTTTGTATTCAGGACAAAAAGTGAATTGCTTTGCCACATTTTTTGCAGTATTACTTTAGTGCCTTTGTTGCAAACAGGATGCATGATTTGGAATATTTTTATTCCGTACAGGCTTCCTTCTTTTCACTCTGTCAGTTAGGTTAGTATTGTGGAGTAACTACAATGTTGTGGAGCCATCCTTAGTTTTCTCCTATCACAGCCATTCAACTCTGTAACTGTTTTAAAGTCACTCTTTGCCTCGTGGTGAAATCCCTGAGCGTTTTCCTTCCTCTCCGTTAACAGAGCTAAGAAGGACGCCTGTGTCTTTGTAGTGACTGGGTGTATTGATACACCACCCAAAGTGTAATTAATAACTTCACCATGCTCAAAGGGATATTCAATGTCTGCTTAAATTGTTTTTATCCATCTACCAATAGGTGCCCTTCTTTGTGAGTCATTGGAAAACCTCCCTCTGATTCAGAGGGGTTTGGTTAAATGCGGAAGACACATTTCAGTTGAATTAATTCAGTTGTGCAACTGCTCAAGTGTCCCCATCTCCCTCTCCCTGTTCTTTGTGGGTGAATCTGTGTTTGTAATTCACCGCTTGACTGAGGGACCTTACAGATAATTGTATAGTTGGAGTACAGAGATGAGGTAGTCATTCAAAAATCATGTTAAACACTATTATTGCACACAGAGTGAGTCCATGTTATTATGTGACTTGTTAAGCACATTTTAACTTCAGAACGTATTTATGCCATAACAAAGGAGTTGAATACTTATTCACTCAAGACATTTTAGCTTTTCATTTATTATTAATTTGTAAAAACAAAATTATAAAAACATAATTATGAAATGTGTGTTGGCCAGTGACAGAAAATGGAAATGTAATACATTTCAAATTCAGGCTGTAACACAACAAAATGAAGGGGCGTGAATACATTCTGAAGGCACTGTAGAAGAAGGAAGCCGTCATTGGCATCAACTGGCCCACAATGTGGTTACTGAAATCCGATTCGACTACATTTGGCTGTTTTCGCTGTATAATTATTATTATATATATATATTATTTTTTTTGCTAAACGCTAACCCGTTCAAAAAAGCTGGTAGCATAGCTAGCCAAACAGAAATTGGTGGTGGTAGTTTAAGTCATTTTTAAGTGTAATGCAGTTGATTGGTGAAGATGACATGAACATGAATTGGGATTGACATCCATACAGCATTATACTCCGATGTTTACCTCAACGTAGTGTGAAATACACATATAAACAGTAGGTTAAATTTAGGATCATGTTGATGGGCGGCAATGTAGAGATTCTGGATCTATCCTCCACGGAGGGACACGTGGCGTTTCCATTACCTGATCTATAAACACAACCATAGAAATACTATTCAGAACGTTAAGAGGAGGTTGTAGTCCAAACACAACAATGTTTTCAGAAGACCCTAATCCCCTTCACAATGGGGATGTACTGCTGCACATTCCAACATCATCTAGGCAACAAATGAGATGTCCTTCACCCATTCTCCAAAACACACCAGTTCAAGAGAACAGTGGCCCTGCGGTAATAAGTCCAGCCGTAGCCTATAGACAATACAGGATTCCATTGAAACGTGTTCAGGGTTGAAAACATCTCTCTGGCTCTCAGCTGACTGAAAAAAGTCAGGTTAGTCTGCTACTGTATCTTCGGTTGCGGTTCTGGTGGAATACCAGAACATAGGAACACCATTCTCACCCAAGACGAATAACCAAACAATGAAGGGTTTACACACCCCCTGAGTTTACACACATGTACAAGGGCAGCACTTTGACCTGAAGTGAAAGCTACATATTGTTATTTTAACCAGGGGAAGCCAGGTCTCTCTCAGGTTCCAGGCCTGGTTTAAGATCCTAGCATCTTCTCTCTCTCTCTCTCTCCCTCGGTTTCTCTCTCCCTCAGTTTCTCTCTCTCCCTCAGTTTCTCTCTCTCCCTCGGTTTCTCTCTCTCCCTCAGTTTCTCTCTCTCCCTCGGTTTCTCTCTCTCTCCCCCTCGGTTTTTCTCTTTCCCTCGGTTTCTCTCTCTCTCCCCCTGGTGTCAGATAGATTATTCTGCCTGTGAGCCCACTGCAGCCCACTGCAGGCTGATTTATTTATAGAAACCTCTCCTAGCTCTCCATAATGCATACAACCTACATATACAGAGAGCTAACAAACACACTACCTACATATAGTCTACAGAGAGACAGAGCACTGCACACACGCTTAGCTACAGAAAGTAGAAACATACACACAGACACACACACTATCGCAGTGTGTATTGTGGGAGGATGTGAACAGCTGTCTTCTGTGGTTGTGGCGGGGAGAGTGGGAGGAGTCACATTGTTGACACACTAATGGGAATCTCCATGGAGATGACAGGAACACCAGGAACGCTGGCACTCCGGAAAACCAAGCGACTGTATCTCGGAAAAATACCCTCAAACTTAACAGAACGCTCATACACACAAACACACACATACACACAAACACACACATATTCATATACACACACATACAAGTATGCATGCATAGACACACACACACACAATTACACACACAACCACTAATACACACACAAATGCACCGATCTACGTATGTAGAGTACTCTACCTATATGTAACATGTAGAGTATGCACACTCACTCACAAGCAAACGATTGTGCTAACTTACACACACACACACACACACACACACACACACACACACACACACACACACACACACACACACACACACACACACACACACACACACACACACACACACACACACACACACACACACACACACACACACACAAGGCTGTTCTGCTGGTCTCGTTTTGCGTCTCCCTGCTTTAACACAGTTCCTTCCTGTTTCCATCTCGCTCATCAGTACAGACTGATCTCCACTCTCAGTAACACACAGCAGTAACACACAGACCACAGAGGACCACAGCCCTACTCTCAACCAGAGGACAGAGAAGGAGAGCAGAGAGGTGGAGAGAGAGAAAGGGAGAGAGAATGAGAGATAGAAAGGGAAAGTGAGAGAGAAAAGGAGAGGTGGGTCGAGAGGGAGAAACAACAGAGAGAGGGAGAAAGAGAGGATTTAAGCAGACTGGCATATAAACAGACTCGTTTGCATAGAAGAACAGAGCACAAGTCAATGAGTCACACACACACACACACACACACACACACACACACACACACACACACACACACACACACACACACACACACACACACACACACACACACACACACACACACACAAAAATGCACACGTACATTGCACGCAGGCCATGCACATACATGGTATCTCCCTGTATACCCACTCAGATCTATTGAAAGATGATGTGAGACCTCTAGGCCAACCGGTGCTCAGACACTAATCTCTCCTCTAGTCCAACTCGGCTTCTGTCTGGCGCTTTACGCCTTTGATTTCTCTGTTGATCTGTTATTGTGGAGGCTGTTTTACATGACAAGGCTATGTGTGTGTGTGTGTGTGTGTGTGTGTGTGTGTATGTGTGCGCTGTTTGTGTGCGTGCGTGCAAGTGTGTGTGTGTGTGTGTGTGTGTGTGTATGTGTGCGCTGCCTGTGTGTGTTTGTGTGCGTGCGTACAAGTGTGGGTGTGTGTGCATGTGTGATAGGGAACAAAAAGGATTGAGACATTTAGCGAACCTTTGATCCGATGCCCCAGTCAACACTGTGTTGTTTTACTGTTTGTTGTTCAGGAGAACAACAAGAGAGGAGGCTTTGAAAGTCACTGCTCTCCCTTACTCTCTGGGTCATTCTGAAAGTCACTGCTCTCCCTTACTCTCTGGGTCACAATGAAAGTCACTGCTCTACCTTACTCTCTGGGTCATTATGAAAGTCACCGCTCTCCCTTACTCTCTGGGTCATTCTGAAAGTCACTGCTCTCCCTTACTCTCTGGGTCATTATGAAAGTCACCGCTCTCCCTTACTCTCTGGGTCATTCTGAAAGTCACTGCTCTCCCTTACTCTCTGGGTCATTATGAAAGTCACCGCTCTCCCTTACTCTCTGGGTCATTATGAAAGTCACCGCTCTCCCTTACTCTCTGGGTCATTCTGAAAGTCACTGCTCTCCCTTACTCTCTGGGTCATTATGAAAGTCACCGCTCTCCCTTACTCTCTGGGTCATTCTGAAAGTCACCGCTCTCCCTTACTCTCTGGGTCATTCTGAAAGTCACTGCTCTCCCTTACTCTCTGGGTCATTATGAAAGTCACTGCTCTCCCTTACTCTCTGGGTCATTATGAAAGTCACCGCTCTCCCTTACTCTCTGGGTCATTCTGAAAGTCACTGCTCTCCCTTACTCTCTGGGTCATTATGAAAGTCACTGCTCTCCCTTACTCTCTGGGTCATTATGAAAGTCACCACTCTCCCTTACTCTCTGGGTCATTATGAAAGTCACCGCTCTCCCTTACTCTCTGGGTCATTCTGAAAGTCACTGCTCTCCCTTACTCTCTGGGTCATTATGAAAGTCACCGCTCTCCCTTACTCTCTGGGTCATTCTGAAAGTCACCGCTCTCCCTTACTCTCTGGGTCATTCTGAAAGTCACTGCTCTCCCTTACTCTCTGGGTCATTATGAAAGTCACTGCTCTCCCTTACTCTCTGGGTCATTATGAAAGTCACCGCTCTCCCTTACTCTCTGGGTCATTATGAAAGTCACCGCTCTCCCTTACTCTCTGGGTCATTATGAAAGTCACTGCTCTCCCTTACTCTCTGGGTCATTATGAAAGTCACCGCTCTCCCTTACTCTCTGGGTCATATTGTGGAGAGAGTGGAGAGTGGAGAGGATGACCATATGATACCAGTGATAAAAACACTGGTATTACAGGTTCATGATGTATTCTGGATGATAAAAACAGGTTCATGATGTAGGTGCTCTTAAGGTTGCACAGTAACACGCTGCGCAAATTCAAACTGACGATAGTGGTTGGAGAAGATGGATTACTGTGGGTGGGGTGTTCTGGGTAGGTGAAGCGAAGAATTATTTTATTTTTTATTTAACCTTTATTTAACTAAGCAAGTCAGTTAAGAACAAATTCTTATTTACAATGACGGCCTACCAAAAGGCAAAAGGCCTCCTACAGGGACGAGGGCTGGGATTAAAAATAAAAATATAGGACAAAACACACATCACGATAAGAGAGAAACCACAACACTACATAAAGAGAGACCAGCACAAAACACGGTACAAACATTATTGGGCAGGATGGGAAGGGGTGATGTACTGGTTAGAAGGTGAAGACAGGGGTTTGGAGTGAAGGAGCTACAGACAGAGTGTACGGTGCTGGGTAGATGAGAGCGGTCCTGACGGCGTGCCAATAAGATGTCTCCTCTGTGTGCAGAAAGGTGTACACACACACAGCTGGAGGGCTCCCAGCATCAGTGTGTGTCTGTGTGTGTCTGTGTGTGTGTGTGTGTGTGTGTGTGTGTGTGTGTGTGTGTGTGTGTGTGTGTGTGTGTGTGTGTGTGTGTGTGTGTGTGTGTGTGTGTGTGTGGGAGAGAGAGAGAGAGAGAGAGAGAGAGAGAGAGAGAGAGAGAGAGAGGGGGGGGGAAGTTAAAGGAGTAAAGGAAAAGGAGAGTGAGACTTTGGTACCACAGACAGAGAAGAGAGAGACAAAGAGAGAGGGAGAGAAAGAGAGAGAGAGAGAGTGAGAGAGACAGACAGAGAGAGAGAGAGGGAGAGAGAGGGAGAGAGAGAGACAAGGCAAGAAGGGCCTTTATGCCATCAAAAGGAACATCAAATTCGACATACCAATTTGGATGTGTCTAAAAAATACTTGAATCAGTTATAGAACACATTGCCCTTTATGGTTGTGAGGTCTGGGGTCCGCTCACCAACCAAGAATTCCCAAAATGTGACAAACACCAAATAAAGATTCTGCTAAAATATCCTCAGTGTAAAATGTAAAACACCAAATAATGCAAGCAGAGGAGAATTTGTCCGATACCCGCTAATTATCAAAATCCAGAAAAGAGACGTTAAATTCTACAACCACCTAAAAGGATGCGATTCCCAAACCTTCCATAACAAAGCCATCACCTACAGAGAGATGAACCTGGAGAAGAGTCCCCTAAGCAAGCTGGTCCTGGGGCTTCACAAACACAAACACACCCCACAGAGCCCCAGGACAGCAACACAATTAGACCCAACCAAATCATGAGAAAACTAAATTTTAATTACTTGACACATTGGAAAGAATTAACAAAAACACAGACCAAACTAGAATGTTATTTGGCCCTAAACAGAGACTATACAGTGGCAGAATACCTGACCACTTTGACTGACCCAAACTTAAGGAAAGCTTTGACTGTGTACAGACTCAGTGAGCATAGCCTTGCTGCCGTAGGCAGACCTGGCTCTCAAGAGAAGACAGACTATGTGCACAGTGCACACAAAATGAGGTGGAAACTAAGCTGAACTTCCTAACCTCCTGCCAAATGTATGACCATATTAGAGACACATTTTTCCCTTAGATTACACAGATCCACAAAGAATTCAAATAAACTCCCATATCGATTGGGTGAAATACCACAGTGTGCCATCACAGCAGCAAGATTTGTGACCTGTTGCCACAAGAAAAGGGCAACCAGTGAAGGACAAACACCATTGTAAATACAACCCATAATTATGTTTATTTATTTTCCCTTTGTACTTTAACTATTTGCACATAATATATACATTTGAAATGTCTTTATTCTTCTGGAACTTTTGTGAGTGTAATGCTTACTGTTAATTTGTATTGTTAATTTCACTTTAGTTTATTATCTACTTCACTTGCTTTGGCAATGTTAACATATGTTTCCCATGTCAATAAAGCCCTTAAATTGAAATTGAATTGCGAGAGAAAGAGAGAGAAATGGAGAGAGACCTATTAGATCACAGCAAAATCACAGTCTACTTGAACAGCGCAATACTAAATCATGAGGCATGAAAGCCAAAGGAACAGAATAATATAAAAAAATGCTGTAGATGGAAGGAAAGTAGTGTAGAAAACCTACCAAAAAACAATTAGGCAACAACAAATGCAATCCCTTTTAGACAACTTCTTGGACAAAACGTTCCACTGTAATAGTAAAGGTGTAAACTTGACAGTAAAAAACCTAAACAGTATATTTGACCTCTCAGCTCCCCTATCAAATCTAGAAATGTCAAACATAAAACCGACGAAACTTAACAATGACAAATGGTTTGAAGAATGCAAAAACCTAAGAAAGAAATTCATAAACCTATCCAACCAAAAACATAGAGACCCAGAAGACCTGAGCCTACGCCTTCACTATGGTGAATCACTAAAACAATACAGAAATACACTAGAGAGAGAGAGAGAGAGAGAGAGAGAGAGAGAGAGAGAGAGAGAGAGAGAGAGAGAGAGAGAGAGAGAGAGAGCTAAGTGACCTTTCCAGTAGGTCTACGCTCAAGCCCTGGGGGGAGGATGGATGGACAAACAGACACTGTCGAGAGGGAGAGAGGGAGTCTGGGTGGGGGGGTATGGACTCAGCTTCAGACTATGTCCTGTCGCCTCCACTCTCTGCCCTTTCTGATGAAAATGTCAGCTCATCCCCCTTCTCTGAAAAAACACACACACGTGCTTTAATTCACTTTCTCTCTAACTCGTTGGCTAACTCCCTCACTGATCCAGGTGCTCTGACTATCTCCACTGTCCTGTATGCCTCTTAATGTGTCTTACTGTTGCATACATCACTGTCCCTAATGACTCTTAATGTGTCTTACTGTTGCATACATCACTGTCCCTGCTATGACTCTTAATGTGTCTTATTGTTGCATATATCACTGCCCCTGCTATGACTCTTAATGTGTCTTACTGTTGCATACATCCCTGTCCCTGCTATGACTCTTAATGTGTCTTACTGTTGCATACCTCACTGTTTGTATTTAGTAGTCCTCTCCTACAGTCTAATTACCAAATCACCCTCTAGTGGTCTCATGGGTGGAACGTTATTAATGTTTTTTTTATAATTTCATAGTTAATCAACATTATTTTTAAAAAGCAGCCCAAAATCCGATGTTTCTATGTCAAACAGTTTTGTTATATTTCAGCCGTCTGTGATGTATATAAAGTGTAATATTGAGATGCAAACTCAAAACGTAATACATTTCAACTCTATATCTGACATGGTACAGGTGTCTTCTTTTTTTAACCCATAACCATGTGTGTGAGGTGTATACGTTTGTTTCAAAGTAGATTTGTTTAAGACCAAGACCAAGAAACACTGATTTAGCCCACTGCAAATAAGGATCCCCATTAGCTGCTGCAGCAGCTACTCTTCCTGGGGTCCAGCAACATTAAGGCAGTTATATACAATTTACAGATTTCACAACACATTAAGTGTATGCCCTCAGGCCACTTCCGTTTTGAGAGTGTCACTTGTCTCCGTGCTGCTGTGCTGTTTGTTGGTACTTGGCTACCTGCCAACCTTTACGTTTTTTACTTTTGTTATAACCGTTTAATTAAAATGGCCATTTAACACATTTACCAACATCTTAGTTATTTTTTCTCTCTCGCTGGACTTCTTTCATACAACTTTATCTGGACATGGTTCTACAGGACCTCCACCAGCCCCAGAAAAGTTAAGTAGTAACATTAACACTATGCCCTAATTGTAGCCGCTGTACTCATAATATACAGGAGAAATATTGCCTTATGGTGAGGATAGACGTGTTGCAAGCCCAGCTTCAGATGCAATCGTTAGGCAAAGACAATTTAAGTGTAGGAAAGGATGAAACAACGTCTGTGTTAGAGGTAGACCGATTATGATTTTTCAACGCCGATACCGATTATTAGAGGACCAAAAAAAGCCGATACCGATTAATCGGCCAATTTTTTATTTCTATTTGTAATAATGACAATTACAACAATAATGAATGAACACCTATTTTAACTTAATATAATACATCAATAAAATCAATTTAGCCTCAAATAAATAATTAAACATGTTCAATTTGGTTTAAATAATGCAAAAACAAAGTGTTGGAGAAGAAAGTTAAAGTGCAATATGTGCTATGTAAGAAAGCTAACGTTTAAGTTCCTTGCTCAGAACATGAGAACATATGAAAGAACACATGAGTCTTCAATATTCCCAGGTAAGAAGTTTTAGGTTGTAGTTATTATAGGAATTATAGGACTATTTCTCTCTCTACCATGTGTATTTCATATCCCGTTGACTATTGGATGTTCTTATAGGCACTTTAGTATTGCCAGTGTAACAGTATAGCTTCCGTCCCTTTCCTCGCCCCTACCTGGGCTCAAACCAGGAACACATCGACAACAGCCACCCTCGAAGCATCGTTACCCATCGCTCCACAAAAGCCGCGGCCCTTGCAAAACAAGGGGAACAACTACTGCAAGTCTCAGAGCGAGTGACGTCACCGATTGAAACGCTATTAGCGCGCACCCCGCTAACTAGCTAGCCATTTCACATCGGTTACACCAGCCTAATCTCGGGAGTTGATAGGCTTGAAGTCATAAACAGCTCAATGCTTGATGCATTGTGAAGAGCTTCTGGCAAACGCACGAAAGTGCTGTTTGAATGAATGCTTACGAGCCTGCTGCTGCCTACCATCGCTCTTAATTATAACATAATAACACACAGAAATACGAGCCTTTGGTCATTAATATGGTTGAATCCGGAAACTATCATTTCGAAAACAAAACGTTTATTCTTTCAGTGAAATACGGAACCGTTCCGTATTTTATCTAACGGGGGCATCCCTAAGTCTAAATAATGCTGTTACATTGTACAACCTTCAATGTTATGTCATAATTATGTACAATTCTGGCAAATTAATTACGGTCTTTGTTAGGAATAAATGGACTTCACACAGTTCGCAACGAGCCAGGCGGCCCAAACTGCTGCATATACCCTGACTGCTTGCACGGAACGCAAGAGAAGTGACACAATTTCCCTAATTATGAGAAATTCATGTTAGCAGGCAATATTAACTAAATATGCAGGTTTAGAAATATATACTTGTGTATTGATTTTAAAGAAAGGCATTGATGTTTATGGTTAGGTGCAACGACAATGCTAAATCATCACCCGTTTGGCGAAGTAGGCTGTGATTCAATGAGGAGACCAAGGTGCGGCGTGGTAGGCGAAAATCTTACTTTTATTAAAATGAACACCGAAAAACAACAAAATACAAAACGAACGTAAAGTTCTGCAGGCTACACAGCAACTATACAAAATCAAGATCCCACAAACTAAGGTGGGCAAAAAGGCTGCCTAAGTATGATCCCCAATCAGAGACAACGATAGACAGCTGCCTCTGATTGGGAACCATGCCAGGCCAAACAAAGAAATAGGAAAACTAGATTGCCCACCCTAGTCACACCCTGACCTAACCAAAATAGAGAATTAAAAGGATCTCTAAGGTCAGGGCGTGACAGCACCGCATTGATTATATGCAACGCAGGACACTCTAGATAAACTAGTAATATCATCAACCATGTGTAGTTAACTAGCGATTATATGAAGATTGATTGTTTTTTATAAGTTTAATGCTACCTAGCAACTTGCCTTGGCTTCTTTCTGCCCTCACGTAACAGGTAGTCAGCCTGCCACGCAGGCTCCTCGTGGAGTGCAATGTAAGGCAGGTGGTTAGAGCGTTGGACTAGTAACCGGAAAGTTGCAAAAACGAATCCCCGATCTGACAAGGTAAAAATCTGTCGTTCTGCCCCTGAACAAGGCAGTTAACCCACCGTTCCTAGGCCATCATTGAAAATAAGAATGTGTTCTTAACTGACTTGCCTAGTTAACCTGTTTGGGATAGGGGGCAGCATTTTCACGTTCGGATGAAAAGCGTGCCCAGAGTAAACTTCCTGCTACTCAGGCCAAGAAGCGAATATTTGCATATTATTAGTAGTTTTGGATAGAAAACACTCTGATGTTTCTAAAACTGTTTGAATGATGTCTGTGAGTATAACAGAACTCATATGGCAGGCGAAAACCTGAGAAAAATCCAACCAGGAAGTGGGAAATCTGAGGTTTGTAGTTTTTCAACTCATTGCCTTTCTAATATACAGTGTAAATGGGATCATATTGCACTTCCTAAGGCTTCCACTAGATATCAACAGTCTTTAGAACCTTGTTTCAGGCTTCTACTGTGAAGGAGGAGAGAATAAGAGCTGATTGAGTAAGAGGTCTGGCAGAATGCTATGAGTTGGTCATGCGTGTAGCCGTGAGAGCGACCTGCGTTCCATTGCATTTCTAAAGACAAAGGAATTGCCCGGTTGAAACATTATTGAAGATTTATGTTAAAAACATCCTAAAGATTGATTCTATACATCGTTTGACATGTTTCTACAAACTGTAATATAACCTTTTGGACTTTTTTTGTCTGAACTTTCGCCTGGACTTGCCCGCGCCTCGTGAGTTTGGATTTGTGAACTAAACGTGCTAACAAAAAGGAGGTATTTGGACATAAATTATGGACTTTATCGAACAAAACAAACATTTATTGTGGAACTGGGATCCCTGGGAGTGCATTCTGATGAAGATCATCAAAGTTAAGTGAATATTTATAATGCTATTTCTGACTTCTGTTGACACCAACATGGCGGATATCTGTTTGAGTCGGTTTGGTCTCTGAGCGCCGTACTCAGATTATTGCATGGTTTGCTTTTTCCGTAAAGTTTTTTTGAAATCTGACACAGCGGTTGCATTAAGGAGAAGTATATCTTTAATTCTGTGAATAACACTTGTATCTTTTATCAATGTTTATTATGAGTATTTCTGTAAATTGATGTGGCTCTGTGCAAATTCACGGGATGTTTTGGAGGCAAAGCCAAATGTAAACTGAGGTTTTTGGATATAAATATGAACTTGATCGAACAAAACATACATGTATTGTGTAACATGTTGTCCCGGGAGTGTCATCTGATGAAGAATATCAAAGGTTAGTAATTAATTTGATCTCTATTTCTGCTTTTTGTGACTCCTCTCTTTGGTTGGAAAATCGCTGTATGCTTTCTGTGACTAGTTGCTGACCTAACATAGTGATATGTTCTGCTTTCGCCGAAAAGCCTTTTTGAAATCGAACACTGTGGTTGGATTAACAAGAATTTTATCTTTAAAATGGTGTCTAATACTTGTATGTTTGAGAAATTTGAATTATGAGATTTCTGTTGATTGAATTTGGCGCCCTGCAATTTCATTGGCTGTTGGCGAGGGTGTTGGCGTCCGCTAGCGGAATCCCGTTCCCAGACAGGTTAACAAGAAGTTACGCTTTAATTTGGTGTATTGCACTTGTGAATGTATGAAAAATATTTTTGAATTTCACGCTCTGCCTTTTCAGCGGATGTTGTCGAGGGGTTCCGCTAGCCTCAAGAAGTTTTTAAATAAAGGTGTAAAAATTATTATATATATATGTCCAAAAATACCGATTTCCGATTGTTATGAAAACTTGAAATCGGCCCTAATTAATCGGCCATTCCGATTAATCGGTCGACCTCTAGTCTGTGCCACCAGTAAGTACAGATAGTAGGATAAATCCCCTCGCAGTCCCCGCAGCCGGACAACTTTCTCATGGCTTCTAGAAAAAAATGCTGTCGGCATGCTCAACCGGTGTCGCTCATTCAGCCGACAGAAACTTCCAACGGTTCTCCCCATTAAGCAACGAGTCGGAGTCAGAGACTGAGCCTTCTCAGGTCTCTCCTCCACCCATAACGGGGTATGAGCCGCCGAATCCTCACTCCATTATCTCTGACAAATTGAAAACCCTAATCATTGGTGACTCCATTACCGCAATATTAGACTTAAAAAGAAGCATCCAATCCAGCAATCATACACTGTTACCAGGGGGCAGGGCTACCGACGTTAAGGCTAATTTGAAAATGGTTCTGGCTAAGGCTAAAACTGGCAAGTGTAGAGAGTATTGAGATATTGTTATCCACTTCTGAACCAACGATGTTAGGATGAAACAGTCAGAGGTCGCCATGATCAACATAGCATCCGTGTGTAAATTAGCTAGAATGATGTGTTGACATCAAGTAATTGTCTAGGGCCCCCTCCCAGTTAAGTGGAGTGATGAGCTCTACAGCAGTCTCACAACTCAATCGCTGGTTGAAAACTGTTTTCTGCCCCTCCCAAAAGATAGAATTTGTAGATAATTGGCCCTCTTTCTGGGACTCACCCACAAACAGGACCAAGCCTGGCCTGTTGAGGAGTGACAGACTCCATCCTAGCTGGAGGGTTGCTCTCATCTTATCTACGAACATAGACAGGGCTCTAACTCCCCTAGCTCCACAATGAGATAGGATGCAGGCCAGGCAGCAGGCTGTTAGCCAGCCTGACAGCTTAGTGGAGTCTACCACTAGCGCAGTCAGTGTAGTCAGCTCAGCTGACTATTAAGACCTTGTCTGTGCCTCGATCTAGGTTGGGCAAAACTAAACATGGCGGTGTTCGCCTTAGCAATCTCACTGGAATAAAGACCTCCTCCATTCCTGTCATTATTGAAAGAGATCGTGAAAGAGATCCCTCAATTCCAAGGCAGTTATAGTCAATGAACTAATCACTGATCATAATCTTGATGTGATTGGCCTGACTGAAACATGGCTTAGGCCTTATGAATTTACTGTGTTAAATGAGGCCTCACCTCCTGGTTACACGAGTGACCATATCCCCCGCGCATCCCGCAAAGGCAGAGGTGTTGCTAACATTTACGATAGCAAATTTCAATTTACCCACCCCAAAATGACAGCGTTTTCATCTTTTGAGCTTCAAGTCATGAAATCTATGCACTCGATCACGTTTAATATCTACTGATTACAGGCCTCCTGGGCCGAATACAGAGTTCCTCACTGAGTTCCCTGAATTCCTATTGGACCTTGTAGTCATGGCAGATAATATTCATATTGTTGGTGACTTTAATATTCACATGGAAAAGTGCACAGACTCACTCCAAAAGGCCTTTGGAGCCATCATCGACTCAGTGGGTTTTGTCTAACATGTCTCTGGACCTACTCATGGCCACAAGTTTTGTCTAAATGTTTTTCCTCATAATCCTGGACTATCGGACCACCATCTTATTACGTTTGCAATGGCAACAAATAATCTGCTAAGACCCCAACCAAGGATCATCAAAAGCCGTGCTATAAATTCTCAGACAACCCAAACATTCCTAGATGCCCATCCAGACTCCCTCCACCTTCCCAAGGATGTCAGAGTACAAAAATCTGAGGATCTAAATTTAACCTTGCGTAATACACTAGATGCAGACGCATCCCTAAAAACAAAAAAACATTTGTCACAAGAAACTAGCTCCCTGGTATACAGAAAATACCCGAGCCCTGGCGCAAGCTTCCAGAAAATTGGAACGGAAATGGCACTCCACCAAACTGAAAGTCTTCCGACTAGCTTGGAAAGAAAGCACCATGCAATATCGAAGAGCCTCACTGCTGCTCGATCATCCTATTTTTTCAATCTAATTGAGGAGAATAAGAACAATCCAAAATGTATATTCGATACTGTCGCAAAGCTAACTAAAAAGCAGTATTTCCCAAGAGAGGATGCCTTTCACTTCAGCAGTGATGAATTCATGAACTTCTTCGATGAAAAGATCATGATCATTAGAAAGAAAATTGTGGACTCCTCTTTGAATCTGCGTATTTCTCCAAAGCTCAGCTGTCCTGAGTCTACACAAAACTGCCAGGACCTAGGATCGATGGAAACAGTCAAGTTTTTTAATCCTATAACTCTTGACACATTCATGAAGATAGTCATGGCCTTCAAACCTTCAAGCTGCATAATGGACCCCATTCCTACTAAACTATTGAAAGAGCTACTTCCTGTGCTTGGCCCTCCTATGTCGAACATAATAAACAGCTCCCTATCCACCGGATGTGTACCAAACTCACTAAAAGTGGCAGTAATAGAGCCTCTCTTGAAAATGCCAAACCGTGACCCAGAAAATATAAAAAACTATCAGCTTATATCGAATCTCCCATTCCTCTCAATTTTTTTTGAAGTTGTGCAGCAGCTCACTGCCTTCCTGAAGACAAATAATGTATACGAAACGCTTCAGTCTGGTTTTAGACCCCATCATAGCACTGAGACTGCACTTGTGAAGGTGGTAAATTACCTTTTAATGGCGTCAGACCAAGGCTCTGCATCTGTCCTCGTGCTCTTAGACCTTAGTGCTGCTTTTGATACCATCGATCACCACATTCTTTTGGAGAGATTGGAAACCTTAATTTGTCTACATGGACAAGTTCTTGCCTGTCGGAAAGATATCAGTTCATCTCTGCGAATGGTTTGTCCTCTGACAAATCAATTGTAATTTCCTGTGTTCCTCAAGTTTTCGTTTTAGGACCACTATTGTTTTCACTTTATATTTAAACTCTTGGTGATGTCATTCGGAAACACAATGTTAACTTTAATTGCCAAGCGGACAACACACAGCTGTAGATTTCGATGAAACACGGTGAAGCCCAAAAATTGCCTACCCTGGAAGCCTGTGTTTCAGACATAAGGAAGTGGATGGCAGCACATTTTTACTTTAAAACAGACAAAACAGAGATGCTAGTTCTAGGTCCCAAGAAATAATGAGATCTTCTGTTGGATCTGACAATTAATCTTGATGGTTGTACAGTCGTCTCAAATCAAACTGTGAAGGACCTCGGCATTACTCTGGTCCCTGATCTCTCTTTTGACAAACATATCAAGAATATTTCAAGGACAGCTTTTTTCCATCTTCGTAACATTGCAATAATCAGAAGCTTTTTTTACAAAAAGGATGCAGAAAAGCTAATCCATGCTTTTATCACTTCTAGATTAGACTACTGAAATGCTCTACTCTCCGGTTACCCAGATAAAGCACAAAATAAACTTCAGTTAGTGCTAAACACGGCTGCTAGAATCTTGACTAGAATCAAAAATGTGATCATATTACTCCAGTGCTGGCCTCCCTACACTGGCTTCCTGTTAAGGCAAGGGCTGATTTCAAGGTTTTACTGCTAACCTACAAAGAATTACATGGGCTTGCTTCTACCTATCTCTCCGATTTGGTCCTGCCGTACATAACTACACATACGCTACGGTCACAATACACAGGCCTCCTTATTGTCCCTAGAATTTATAAGCAAACAGCTGGAGTCAGGGCTTTCTCCTATAGAGCTAATTTTTATGGAATGGTCTGCCTATCCATGTGAGAGACGCAGACTCAGTCTCGACCTTTAAGTCTTTACTGAAGACTCAAATCATCAGTAGGTCCTATGATAGAGTGTAGTCTGGCCCAGGGGTGCGAAGGTGAACGGAAAGGCACTGGAGCGACGAACTGCCCTGGCCGGTTCCCCTCTCGCCATTGGGATTCTCTCCCACTGACCCTATTATGGGGGCTGAGTCACTGACTTACTGGTGTCTCTTCCATGCCGTCCCTAGGAGGGGTGCGTCACTTGAGTTGGTTGAGTCACTGACATGATCTTCCTGTCCGTTTTGTCGCCCTTTCTGGCTCGCGTGGTGGAGGATATCTTCGTGGGCTATACTCACCCTTGTCTCAGGGTAGTAGGTTAGTGGTCTGTTGATATCCCTCTGGTAGTGTGGGGGCTGTGCGTTTGAAAAGTGGGTGGTGTTATATACTGCCTGGTTGGCCCTGTCCGGGGGTATCGTCATAAGGGGCCACAGTGTCTCCCAACTCCCCGTGTCTCAGCCTCCAGTATCTATGCTGCAATAGTCTATGTGCCGGGAGGCTAGGGTCTGTTATATCTCTTGTTACTCTCCGCATCTTATTCCGGTGTAATTCTCTCTCTCCCTCTCCTCCCAGAAGACCTGAGCCCTAGGACCATGTCTCAGGACTACCTGGGCTGATGACTCCTTGCTGTCCCCAGTCCACCTGGTCATGCTGCTGTTCCAGTTTCAACTCTTCTGCCTGCGGTTATGGAAATCTGACCTGTTCACCGGACGTGCTACCTTGTCCCATACCTGCTGTTTTCAACTCTCTCTCTCTACCGCACATGCTATTTCGACCTCTGAATGCCCGGCTATGAAAAGCCAACTGACATTTACTCCTGAGGTGCTGACCTGTTGCACCCTCTACAACCACTGTAATTATTATTTGACCCTGCTGGTCATCTATAAACATTTGAATATCTTGTAGAACAATCTGGCCTTAATGGCCATGTACTGTTATAATCTCCACCCGGCACAGCCAGAAGAGGACTGGACACCCCTCAAAGCCTGGTTCCTCTCTACGTTTCTGCCTTTCTAGGGAGTTTTTCCTAGCCACCATGCTTCTACATCTGCATTACTTGGTGTTTGAGGTTTTAGGCTGGGTTTCTGTACAGCACTTTGAGATATCAGCTGATGTAAACATGGCTTCATAAATACATTTGATTGATTGATTGCTACTATACTATGACATATCTACAACGCAAAATCAATGTGTGTATATAATGCTTATGTTATCATATGTGTGTGTCTCTTCACTGTCCCCGCTGTTCCATAAGGTGTATTTGCATTATTTCATGAGTTACTTGATGTGGAAAGTTGCATATTGTTGCATACATTACTGTCCCTAATGACTCTTAATGTGTCTTACTGCTGCATACATTACTGTCCCTAATGACTCTTAATGTGTCTTACTGCTGCATACATTACTGTCCCTAATGACTCTTAATGTGTCTTACTGCTGCATACATCACTGTCCCTAATGACTCTTAATGTGTCTTACTGCTGCATACATCACTGTCCCTAATGACTCTTAATGTGTCTTACTGCTGCATACATCACTGTCCCTAATGACTCTTAATGTGTCTTACTGCTGCATACATCACTGTCCCTGCTATGACTCTTAATGTGTCTTACTGCTGCATACATCACTGTCCCTGCTATGACTCTTAATGTGTCTTACTGCTGCATACATCACTGTCCCTGCTATGACTCTTAATGTGTCTTACTGCTGCATACATCACTGTCCCTGCTATGACTCTTAATGTGTCTTACTGCTGCATACATCACTGTCCCTGCTATGACTCTTAATGTGTCTTACTGCTGCATACATCACTGTCCCTGCTATGACTCTTAATGTGTCTTACTGCTGCATACATCACTTTCCCTGCTATGACTATTAATGTGTCTTACTGCTGCATACATCACTGTCCCTGCTATGACTCTTAATGTGTCTTACTGCTGCATACATCACTGTCCCTGCTATGACTCTTAATGTGTCTTACTGCTGCATACATCACTGTCCCTGCTATGACTCTTAATGTGTCTTACTGCTGCATACATCACTGTCCCTGCTATGACTATTAATGTGTCTTACTGCTGCATACATCACTGTCCCTGCTATGACTATTAATGTGTCTTACTGCTGCATACATCACTGTCCCTGCTATGACTCTTAATGTGTCTTACTGCTGCATACATCACTGTCCCTGCTATGACTCTTAATGTGTCTTACTGCTGCATACATCACTGTCCCTGCTATGACTATTAATGTGTCTTACTGCTGCATACATCACTGTCCCTGCTATGACTATTAATGTGTCTTACTGCTGCATACATCACTGTCCCTAATGACTCTTAATGTGTCTTACTGCTGCATACATCACTGTCCCTGCTATGACTCTTAATGTGTCTTACTGCTGCATACATCACTGTCCCTGCTATGACTATTAATGTGTCTTACTGCTGCATACATCACTGTCCCTGCTATGACTATTAATGTGTCTTACTGCTGCATACATCACTGTCCCTGCTATGACTATTAAAGGTCAACTGCCCCTTAGAACCAACTTCTCTGGTTTTAAACGGACCCTGTGTCAGTGATATGCGACAAAAACATTATTTGTAGTGTCAAAATTAACTACAAAGTGTAAACAGGTCAATGTCGGTTATGTGTAACCAACTAGCCTACCTGGTTAAATAAAACATTTTAACTAGGCAAGTCAGTTAAGAACAAATTCTTACGTACAATGACGGGCTCCCGGGGAACAGTGGGTTAACTGCCTTGTTCAGGGGCAGAATGACAGATTTCTTTTTTTTACCTTGTCAGCTCCGGGATTCGATCCTGGGCGAGTTCACCCGCTGTTAACGCTGTGTTTTCTGGGATAAACACTGGGCGACTGGGCGAGTTCACCATCTGTTAACGCTGTTAACTTCAAGTAGGTTTCGGTTTTGCTAGGGCATTGTGGATCGGGATTGGCAAGTTCAAATACAACGATAGAAAGTGTTTTTTTATATATTCTTTTAGTTTTAAGCCTATCCCAAACCTTTACCTTAACCATTCAGAGTGAATGCTAACCTTAACCTTAACCATTCAGAGTGAATGCCTAACCTTAACCTTAACCATTCAGAGTGAATGCCTAACCTTAACCTTAACCATTCAGAGTGAATGCCTAACCTTAACCTTAAACACTTCGAAATTTGACATATGAGAAACATGGATGAACGTCTAATTCTGACATGAAACTGCGTGAGCTAGTTGAAAGGCAGGTTGTTGTGTTATTCAAACTGAGGTTTGTTTCCACTAACTCAGCCAGATCTGCTCTACACGTCACACTGCTTTCTGATTCATCACTGTGGTTACCCAACCACTGCTGACAGAGAGACCTGGGTGACGCACAGATACCCAATTCATCTGCAATAACTGTGTCTTTCCGTGTGTGTGTGCGTGCGTGCGTGCGTGCGTGTGTGAGTGAGAAAGGTGCCCAACCAAGCTAAAACGGACAAATCCAGGTCCAACTAAGGCCCTCTAAAACAGGGGACTAATATCCTATTCTCAGAGATAGGAAAGGAGAGCTAAGAAGAGGAACCCTGTGAGAGAGAGCGAGCAGAGTGGGAGTGAGGAGAGAAAGATAAAAGCGAGGGAGTGAGCGGGAGAGAGGGTGATAGAGAGATGTAGTGGTGCTTGAGTTCTGACTGTGGAGATGAGGTCCTGGTACTGTGGTGTGTGTGTGTGTGTCTTAGTCTGTGTGTGTGTGTGTGTAGACGTGTTTAACAAGAATAGTAAATGAACATAAATTTGACCAACTGGGGACATTTTGTTAGTCCCCACAAAATCCCCAGGAGGTCAAATGCTATTTCTAAGGAGTTTAGGGTTAAGGTTAGAATCAGTGTTAGGTTTAGAATTAGGTTTAGGGTTAGGAGCTAGGGTTAGTTTTAGGGGTTAGGGTTACGAGCTAAGGTTAGGTTTAGGGTTATGTTTTTGGGTTAAGGTTAGGGTAAGAGTACAGGTTAGGGTTAGGTTTAGGTTAGGGGTTAGGGAAAATAGGATTTTGAATGGGATAGGGTTAAGGTTAGGGTAAGAGTACGGGTTAGGGTTAGGGTTAGGGGTTAGGTTTAGGTTAGGGGAAATAGGATTTTGAATGGGACTGGATTGTGTGTCCCCATAAGGTTAGCTGTACAATACTGTGTGTGTGTGTGTGTGTGTGTGTGTGTGTGTGTGTGTGTGTGTGTGTGTGTGTGTGTGTGTGTGTGTGTGTGTGTGTGTGTGTGTGTGTGTGTGTGTGTGTGTGTGTGTGTGTGTGTGTGTGTGTGTGTGTTCCTATCCTGATGGGTACCGGAAATCCCCCAAACATGTCCCAGGTCCCCATGAGGACAAAGGCTATTTTAGGGTTAGAATGAAGGTTTAGATTGGTGTGTGTGGGTTGGTTCTTCTATCCTTGTAGGGACCTAAAATCCCCCAAAGTCCCCACAAGGATAGTAAGACAAGGAACATTCTCCCTCGTGGGGACATTTCCCACGTCCCTATGAGGACAAAGGCTTATTTAACATTTGGGTTTAGGTTAACGGTTAGGGTTACAATTAGGGTTAGGGTTACAATTTCAAATAGATTTTGATTGGAAATTATGATTTTTAAAGGATTTTGAATGGAAGTTATGATTTTGAATGGATTTTGAATGGAAATTATGATTTTGAATGGATTTTGAATGAAAATTAATTATAGATTCCCACAAGGATAGAAGAATATAACATGGCATGTGTGTGTGTGTGTGTGTGTAGTTGTGTGTGCGTGCATATGGCCATGTGTGTGTGTTAAGATGGTGTTTTGTGTGGGAGGTCTATAATAATGGAGCAGGCCAGCAGGGTAACGCTCTTTCATATGAAAACATAAACTGGTCTATTTCATAATCATCTGTCCAGATTACCACAGTAAGCCCTGGTTGGCATTAGTCTGTCAACAGCCTCCCTCTGAACCCCACTGCAACGCCACAATTATCCAATTAAAACCCCTGTACAAAACAGCAACACACACACACACACACACACACACAACTACTAAATCGTGTACATTTGAGTTGGTAATCTCAAAATAAGCTTATATTGTGCAGATGTATCGTACAGCAATCATGAATTGATATAGTGAATATAGTTTACTAGACTCCCTGATACTTTGAACTCAACGTATGGTAAAAAAAACAGTAGCTTGGAAAGATGGTTCGTTCTGAAAAGCAGCAGACCTTAAGGTATATTTTCTAATTATTGCAATCAAAAATATCTACATTTCCGACTTATATCACTAGCTGATGTATGGCTAACACGGTGTTACTGTCCATAGACGACAGAAACCTGACCTGAAAAGACTTCCTGAACACAGTCAGTTAAAAGCATTCAAATGAGTTCAGCTGGGACAGATAGGCCCCCAGAGGACAACTAACCTACAGAAATAGACCGGTAGAAAAGGACAGACAAATCCTAGAAGAAATGAGTAACAACACAGACTTTTAAAGCTGTAACCCAGAGTAACAGAACTAATAGAGGAGAGAAAGGCAGGAAGACTGGAACAGAAAAATAGGTGAGAAATAAGAAGATGGAGAGAGCAGAGTGTTAGCTTGTTGACAGAGGAGACTGCAGATCAGCTCAGAGGTTATTACACAACAGGGTCATTTTAGCCTCTTTTTCTAATGTGCCCACACACACGCACACACACACACACACACACGCACACACACGTAATCACACACACACACACACACACACACACGCACACACACACACACACGCACACACACGTAATCACACACACACACACACACACACGCACACACGCACATGCACACACGCACGCAAGCACACACCCACACACACACACACGCACACACACACACACACACACACACACGCACACACAGACACACACACGCACGCCTGCACAGACACAATGTAATTGTGCTTTCATTTTCTACGCAGACTGAGACTCATGGACATAAACCATCTCTCTTTCACACACACTCACACACACAAATACACACGCACACATACACACATACACGCACACAAATACACAGTACATACACACACACAGTACATAAATACCTTCTCCTTGGTGCCTGACTGGGAGCAGTCTGGCCGGGTGCGGATGGTGAAGGGGGAGGCCAGGCGCAGCAGTATGGCCTGTAAGGTGGGCTGGATCCTGGGGGAGATAATCTCAAAGCAGTCCCTGAAGGAGAGGGTCCGGTGAGGCTCGATCCGTGCCTGCCTTCTCAGACCTTCCCCTAGCTGCAGCAGCTCCATGCTGGGGCCCAGCACCAGGTGGAAGGGGAAGGCCCTGCAGAATGTTGCCGGACCGATGCGCAGGTCAGTGGGGGAGAGGGAGAGGGGCGGGAGGGTCTGCTTGGAGGTCTCTGATGGAAGGGTGACAGAGGGAGGGATGGAGGAAGAGGAGGGGAAGGTTTCTCTGATGAGGAAGGACAGTGAGACGGGGGCAGACAATGAAGGGGGTGAGGGAGACGAGGAAGGAGAAGCGGTGGGAGTAGGGATGGAGTCTCCTCCTGAGTGTGCTGCGTCCTCATTGGGCGACAAGGACGCTAGGGGAGGGGCTTCCTTCACCACAACGTGGGAGTGGAAGATTCGGCGTGCGACACCTCGAATCAAACCAGGCATAGCCAATCCCACGACAGGGGCGGGGTTAAAGCAGTGGAGGAGGAGAAGCTTTCCTCCCACCCTCTCCCCTCCTCCTCCTCCTCCTCCTCTCTCCTCCTGGTGAGGGTCTTTGCATTGAAAGGAGGGGCTCTCTGAAGAGGCGCGGCGTCCGGTCGAGGTTCTGATGTGTTCTAAGATGGCGTCAAAGCCGTTAAAGAAGTCCTGCAGGTTCCCTCCCACTGCTCTTAGAACACGCTCGTTCTCCTCAAAACACAGACCGAAGAACTCCTCCCCGAAACGCTCCCTCAGCTCACAGAACCGCACACCTAGAACACAGCGCAAACATAACCTCAGGACAATGTAAGAACAACACAACCACAACATCAGGACAACGTAAGGACAACACAACCACAACATCAAGACGATGCAAGGACAACACAACCAGAACATCAGGACAACGTAAGGACAACACAACCAGAACATCAGGACAACGTAAGGACAACACAACCAGAACATCAAGACAACGTAAGGACAACACAACCAGAACATCAGGACAACGTAAGGACAACACAACCACAACATCAGGACAATGTAAGGACAACACAACCACAACATCAGGACAACGTAAGGACAACACAACCACAACATCAGGACAACGTAAGGACAACACAACCACAACATCAGGACAACGTAAGGACAACACAACTTCAAAATAAACAAACACAGCTGGAGTGCCATGGCTAGGCTGTGGGGAGTTATTTACTGTGAAGGAGAGGCAGAGCAGAACACTGATCTGGACACACACACACACACACACACACACACACACACACACACACACACACACACACACACACACACACACACACACACACACACACACACACACACACACACACACACACACACACACACACACAGCTGCTGTTTGTCTGACTGATCAGTCAACCCTGATGCATAACAAACAGAGAGATCACTACAGGCTGGACAACACACAAAAAACTACAAAACACACACGCACACACGCACACACGCACACACACACACACACACACACACACACACACACACACACACACACACACACACACACACACACACACACACACACACACACACACACACACACACACACACACACACACACACACACAGAGGTGGGTTAGGTAATGAGGGTATGGTGAGGAGCATGCTGACATTTACAGGCATGTCACGGCTGAGACAGATATGGAGAGAGGGAGGTAGAGAGAGATGGAGGGAGGGAGATTGTAACGGCAGATGTAGCAGGGATCGGACCAAGACGCAGCGTGGTAAGTGTCCATGTTTTAATAGAACAAACTAAACAAGACACAATACAAAATAACAAAGAGTATCTAACCGAAAACAGTCCCGTGTGGCACAAACACTGACACAGGAAACAAACACCCACAAACCAACAGTGAAAACAGGCTACCTAAATATGGTTCCCAATCAGAGACAATGAAAAACACCTGCCTCTGATTGAGAACCATATCAGGCCAAATGACAAACCTAAACATAGAAACACAGAACATAGACTGCCCACCCCAACTCACGCCCTGACCATACTAACTAAAGACAAAACAAAGGAAAATAAAGGAAATAAGGTCAGAAACGTGACAGAGATAGAGAAATGGAGAGAGGAAGGTAGAGAGAGATGGAGGGAGGAAGGTAGAGAGAGCTGTAGAGAGGGAGATAGAGAGATGGAGAGAGGAAGGTAGAGGGACCGAGGTACAGAGAGATGGAGGGAGGGAGGTAGAGAGAGCTGTACGGAGGGAATTAGAGAGATGGAGAGAGGAAGGTAGAGGGACCGAGGTACAGAGAGAGATGGAGGGAGGGAGATAGAGGTGGAGGGAGGGATGGAGGTAGAGAGAGATGGAGGGAGGGAGGTAGAGGTGGAGGGAGGGATGGAGGTAGAGAGAGATGGAGGGAGGGAGGTAGAGGTGGAGGGAGGGATGGAGGTAGAGAGAGAGATGGAGGGAGGGAGGTAGAGGTGGAGGGAGATGGACGGAGCTAGAGATTGATGTCGGGAGGGAGGTAGAGGTACAGAGAAGGAGTACACTGAGGAACAGGTTGTACTTTAACCTAATAACCATCAGTACTGCAGCACAAGAATGGAGGGAGGAGGAGAAAGAGGGAGGGAGGGTGACAGATAGGAGAGCCAGGAAAGGGAGAGGAAGCAGGAGACAAAAGAGAAAAGCAGAAAGAGGTGAAGAAGTGTGTGTTTGTCAGAACTCCACCCAGATGTGTCTCCTCCTCATTAGAAGGTAGCTGTAGGGTTCCAGAGGGGTTTGTGTTCATGCATGTGGAGAGGCTGCTTTTAGTTGCAAAGTCCAGCTGAAGAATCATTCTAGTGTAAGCACCAAGTAAGCATTATAAATCACACGCCCATTCCACACACACAGATTTATTTTTTGGGGTGAAATTCCAGGACTTTTTGGGGAGTCAAAATGACACACATACGCACACACTAACAAACACACACACACACACACACACACACACACACACACACACACACACACACACACACACACACACACACACACACACACACACACACACACACACACACACACACACACACACACACACACACACACACGGTAGAGTGATACTGACCCTGTAGAGTAGCCATGTACTGTAGTATTCCAGAGACGTCCGCCTCTTCTCCAGAACCACAATGATCCACAAAGGGACACTTCTCCAAAGTAACACTTTTCTTTTCCTCCTTCCCATCCTCTCTGCACCTTTGGCACACACACACACACACACACACACACACACACACACACACACACACACACACACACACACACACACACACACACACACACACACACACACACACACACACACACACACACACACACACACACACGTGGAATGGAGACATAAAGATGATATAACAGGCTAGAGAGCACCTACACACACACACACATAAACACACACGCACACACACACGGTCTTCTACAGCTAACCTTGTGGGGACACACAACTTAGTCCCATTCAAAATCCTATTTTCCCTAACCCCTTACCCTAACCTTAAACCTAAACTTCACCCTAAACCTAACCCTAGCTCCTGACCCTAAAACTAACCCTCCTAACCCTAACCTAATTCTAACCGTGGCACTAATTCTAACCTTAACCCTAATCCCCCTAGAAATAGCATTTGACCTTGTGGGGATTTTGTGGGGACTAACAAAATGTCCCCATTTGGTCAAATTGTTATTCATTTACTATTCAAGTATAGTTAGGCAAACAACCCCCCCCCCCCCCTCCCCACACACACACACACACACAGAGCATTGAACAGAAACTCACACCAACACAAACAGACAGTAATACTCAACTAATTCAAAGGACACAGAGCAATGTTCACATCAAATACAAACACATGTTACGTAACGGATAAATTAGTTACATGCTTTTCTCAATTATAACAATTAGATGAAAAGGAACAAAGGCCTTGTTCTTTTGTGACCTCACTATGTTACTAGAGATTATTACTCACAGAGTCTTTATCCACTCTTACCAAGGTCTATAGCTACATCTAGTACACCATTCTCAAGGGCACAGACACACACATACACACACACACGCATACACACACACATGCATACACTCACACACATACACGCATAAACACACACACACACACACATACAAACACACACACATACACACACACATACGCGTACACACACGCATACACACACACATGCGCACACACACACACACGTACACACATACACGCGTACACACACACACACACGCGCGCACACACACACAAACACACGCATACACAGATGCATACACACACGTGTGCACACACACACACACACACGCATACACAATGCATACACACACACACACACACACACACGTGTGCACACACACACGCAGCACAGCAGTCCTTACCTGATCTCTTTCTGTCTGTAGAACTCTAAGGTTCTCTGTAAAGACTGTTGAACCATCTGGGTCTGAAAGAAGATGGAAAAACAAATGTTACTGGGCCAGTAACCAAAAGGTCACTGGTTCGAATCCCTGAGGCAATAAGGGGAAAAGTCTGGCGATGTGCCCTTGAGCAAGTGACTTAACCCTAATTGCACCAGGGTCGCCGTTGATAATGTCAGACCCTGGCCGTGACCTCGCTCTCCGAGGGTTTCTCAGGGAGATTTGGGATATGAAAAAACACATTTCCAATTGACACATACGTATTAATACACACTAGTACACTAGTACATGTGTGGAATAGGACAAATATAAGAATATTGTTGTCCTGGTCGTAATTAAAACCTCAGGGCCCTATATATAAAAACAGATCATTTCAACAGCCTGCATTTAAAGCTGACATCTCAACGCTTTACAAACGGTCCAGTAATGTATAACTGGCGCACAGAAAAACTATATTTTCCTATCAACAACAAAAAAATAAATACAGAAAGCTTTAAATATTCAAAATCCAGTTTTACCTCTAAATTCCTCTGCAGTGGGCTCTGACTGAGACAGTGTGTGTGTGTGTGTGTGTGTGTGTGTGTGTGTGTGTGTGTGTGTGTGTGTGTGTGTGTGTGTGTGTGTGTGTGTGTGTGCCCGCGTACATGCCATGTGTTTGTGTGTAAGAGAGAGTGGTGTTAATATGATGAACATTAATACAATCCTGTAGCAACGCTAAAAGAACACTGTGTCAGTCTGGGGTCATCCTACGGCCTCTGCTGAAACCTGCTGTACAGGACACCAGCATCTGGGGTCATCCTACGGCCTCTGTTGAAACCTGCTGTACAGGACACCAGCATATGGGGTCATCCTACGGCCTCTGCTGAAACCTGCTGTACAGGACACCAGCATCTGGGGTCATCCTACGACCTCTGTTGAAACCTGCTGTACAGAACACCAGCATCTGGGGTCATCCTACGGCCTCTGCTGAAACCTGCTGTACAGGACACCAGCATCTGGGGTCATCCTACGGCCTCTGTTGAAACCTGCTGTACAGAACACCAGCATCTGGGGTCATCCTACGGCCTCTGCTGAAACCTGCTGTACAGAACACCAGCATCTGGCTCATCCAACGCTACTGCTTTTTCACTGTCTTTTTACATTTACATTTACATTTAAGTCATTTAGCAGACGCTCTTATCCAGAGCGACTTACAAATTGGTGCATTCACCTTATGATATCCAGTGGAACAACCACTTTACAATAGTGCATCTAACTCTTTTAAGGGGGGGGGGTTAGAAGGATTACTTTATCCTATCCTAGGTATTCCTTAAAGAGGTGGGGTTTCAGGTGTCTCCGGAAGGTGGTGATTGACTCCGCTGACCTGGCGTCGTGAGGGAGTTTGTTCCACCATTGGGGTGCCAGAGCAGCGAACAGTTTTGACTGGGCTGAGCGGGAACTGTACTTCCTCAGAGGTAGGGAGGCGAGCAGGCCAGAGGTGGATGAACGCAGTGCCCTTGTTTGGGTGTAGGGCCTGATCAGAGCCTGAAGGTACGGAGGTGCCGTTCCCCTCACAGCTCCGTAGGCAAGCACCATGGTCTTGTAGCGGATGCGAGCTTCAACTGGAAGCCAGTGGAGAGAGCGGAGGAGCGGGGTGACGTGAGAGAACTTGGGAAAGTTGAACACCAGACGGGCTGCGGCGTTCTGGATGAGTTGTAGGGGTTTAATGGCACAGGCAGGGAGCCCAGCCAACAGCGAGTTGCAGTAATCCAGACGGGAGATGACAAGTGCGTGGATTAGGACCTGCGCCGCTTCCTGCGTGAGGCAGGGTCGTACTCTGCGAATGTTGTAGAGCATGAACCTACAGGAACGGGTCACCGCCTTGATGTTAGTTGAGAACGACAGGGTGTTGTCCAGGATCACGCCAAGGTTCTTAGCACTCTGGGAGGAGGACCCAGAACAGAGGACACACACAGCATCTTCAAACACAAATTTTTACTGTTGTTTTTATTTCTTTGCTTACCTATTGTTCACCGAATACCTTTTTTTTGCATTGTTGGTTGGAGCCTGTAAGTAAGCATTTCACTGTAAGGTCTACACCTGTTGTATTCGGCGCACATGACAAATAAACTTTGATTTGATTTAATTTGATATATACAGGCATAGTGTATCCGGGTCCTGGTGTATAGGAGACCAGCATCTGGCTCATCCAACGTTATATATACAGGCATAGTGTGTTTGTGTCCTATGAGAGTATCCTTGTCTTAGCCATTCATTCACAGAACATACGTCATCGACACACACACTTACTCTCTCCACACATTACCAGCAGCAAACCAGTAAACACAATGACAAGCACACATCTTTTATCAAAATTCACCGACACAGACAAGCAAACATTCACATCACAAAGACTTGTACATGAATCCATACAAACACACACACATACATATGCTATGAAAGGCGGGTTGGCTTGTTAATTAACACAGTGGATCAGCTGGCTGATCCATACAAACACACACACATACACACACACACACAAAATGAAAAAAGTGTCAATTATTTGCGTCTTTAGTTTTAATTTCTCAGCATCTCTCGCTCTTCTTTCCTCTCCCCTCTCCCTCCATCATCCATATCCTTCCTCTGCCCTCCTTTCCTCTCTCCTCTCCCTCCATCATCCATATCCTTCCTCTGCCCTCCTTTCCTCTCTCCTCTCCCTCCATCATCCGTATCCTTCCTCTGCCCTCCTTTCCTCTCTCCTCTCCCTCCATCATCCGTATCCTTCCTCTGCCCTCCTTTCCTCTCTCTCCATCATCCGTATCCTTCCTCTGCCCTCCTTTCCTCTCTCCTCTCTCTCCATCATCCGTATCCTTCCTCTGCCCTCCTTTCCTCTCTCCTCTCCCTCCTTCATCCGTATCCTTCTTCTGCCCTCCTTTCCTCTCTCCTCTCCCTCCATCATCCGTATCCTTCCTCTGCCCTCCTTTCCTCTCTCCTCTCCCTCCATCATCCGTATCCTTCCTCTGCCCTCCTTTCCTCTCTCCTCTCCCTCCATCATCCGTATCCTTCCTCTGCCCTCCTTTCCTCTCTCCTCTCCCTCCATCATCCGTATCCTTCCTCTGCCCTCCTTTCCTCTCTCCTCTCCCTCCATCATCCGTATCCTTCCTCTGCTCTCCTTTCCTCTCTCCTCTCCCTCCATCATCCGTATCCTTCTTCTGCCCTCCTTTCCTCTCTCCTCTCCCTCCATCATCCGTATCCTTCCTCTGCCCTCCTTTCCTCTCTCCTCTCCCTCCATCATCCATATCCTTCCTCTGCTCTCCTTTCCTCTCTCCTCTCCCTCCATCATCCGTATCCTTCTTCTGCCCTCCTTTCCTCTCCCTCCATCATCCGTATCCTTCCTCTGCCCTCCTTTCCTCTCTCCTCTCCCTCCATCATCCGTATCCTTCATCTTCTCTCCTTTCCTCTCTCCTCTCCCTCCATCATCCGTATCCTTCTTCTGCCCTCCTTTCCTCTCTCCTCTCCCTCCATCATCCGTATCCTCCCTCTGTCCTCTATCTCTCTTCTCAAGCAGTTCTCCTCCCTCCTCTTTCTCTCTCCTCTAAGGCAGTATGTTTGTATGTGACTGTGTCTGTGTACGGCTTTAATTAGGGAATGTAGTGTAAGTTACGGCACAGTTCCATGTCCCACAGTACACACACAGCCTTGGAAGTTGATGATCTACAGTACACTACTGTAGAACAGTTATGGCTCACACCACTAACTACCACCTCCCTGCATATCTTTATGTGTGTGTAATGTGTGGTGACAGGAGGAGGATATGTCCATTTGTGTTTGAAGATGCTGTGTGTGTCCTCTGTTCTGGGTCACTGTGGCTGGCCTGGTTGACAGTATCAGGACCATGAAGTAAACACCAAGTACATGCTCTGTCCTCCGGGTCATGGTTAACTGGTTGACAGTATCAGGACCATGAAGTAAACACCAAGTACATGCTCTGTCCTCCGGGTCATGGTTAACTGGTTGACAGTATCAGGACCATGAAGTAAACACCAAGTACATGCTCTGTCCTCCGGGTCATGGTTAACTGGTTGACAGTATCAGGACCATGAAGTAAACACCAAGTACATGCTCTGTCCTCCGGGTCATGGTTAACTGGTTGACAGTATCAGGACCATGAAGTGAACACCAAGTACATGCTCTGTTCTCCGGGTCATGGTTAACTGGTTGACAGTATCAGGACCATGAAGTGAACACCAAGTACATGCTCTGTTCTCCGGGTCATGGTTGACTGGTTGAGAGTATCAGGACCATGAAGTGAACACCAAGTACATGCTCTGTTCTCCGGGTCATGGTTGACTGGTTGAGAGTATCAGGACCATGAAGTGAACACCAAGTACATGCTCTGTTCTCCGGGTCATGGTTGACTGGTTGAGAGTATCAGGACCATGAAGTGAACACCAAGTACATGCTCTGTTCTCCGGGTCATGGTTGACTGGTTGACAGTATCAGGACCATGAAGTGAACACCAAGTACATGCTCTGTTCTCCAGGTCATGGTTAACTGGTTGACAGTATCAGGACCATGAAGTGAACACCAAGTACATGCTCTGTTCTCCGGGTCATGGTTAACTGGTTGACAGTATCAGGACCGTGAAGTGAACACCAAGTACATGCTCTGTTCTCCGGGTCATGGTTGACTGGTTGCTAAGAGTGGTTCACTCATTGCTTTGCTCTTGTACGATTGGGTCACCATGATTGCAGTCTGTGTGTGTGTGTGTGTGTGTGTGTGTGTGTGTGTGTGTGTGTGTGTGTGTGTGTGTGTGTGTGTGTGTGTGTGTGTGTGTGGGGGGGGGGGGGGGGGCATCTCTGCTTTTGGCCAGAGAGTAGCAAGCTAAACACTTCCTTCCCTACGACCAAGGAAATTAAAAACAGCATTGTATAAGACCAGGATATCTTTATCACCATCATCATCATTATCAAGTGCATCTCTAATCTCTAATATCTATTTTCCCCCTAGTTTCTGTTCCTTATTGTACACTGTTCTGAAAACACAGGTTAATGATGCTGTAAACTGAAGGCCTCCCAACCAGGTATTTTATTTAACCTGTCCACTTATTTCACTTCAGTGCAGGTGGAGGAGAGGAAGCTACACTAGGTAAACAGATACAGTCTCACCAAATCTCACCCAGAATAACCTCATCGCTCAGTAAGGAGTGATATAGAATAGGCCTAATCTACTACCCATTCTTCTATCTCTCTCTATCTCGCTCTCTCTGTATTCTAACAGTCATCTCTTGCGTGCTGGTCCTTTTGTAACCACGCAGGTGACGCATGCAGAGGGGAGAGAAATACCGGAGAAAATCTCTCTATCTGTGTTTTTTGTAAATGTATCCTACCGTGGGCGACGTTAACCTCCTCAAGCTCTCCCCGAGCGAGTCCAGGTTCACGCGCTTCCGTCTGTTCGCTCGTTTGGGTCCTGGTGCGTCCTCGAACGGGCACGCGAGCTTCTCCACCGGGCTCTTGCCGTTCCAGATGCGTGAAAAGGGGCAGGAGTCCCCATCATCTCCGGGGCTCTCCAGGCACTCCGAGCCCATCGAGCTGAACGACTCCGAAGAGATCTTGCGCGAGGACATGCTGCTGCTGCTAAGCGCGAAAAGTCTGGGCGCGTACGCGTGCGGCGGCGAAACAACACACCGCCACCGGGACTCATCAGATTCACTCGCGTGGGAAAGATGGGGAGGCGCGCGCACCGGTCAAGAGCGTGAGCGACACGAGCTAGAGAACAAATGTATTACCCAAACCAAGATGCTCTCGCGACGGCCAGAGAGAGGGACTATATTCACCAGCTGAATCTCATGTCTAACGATTTTAACCGTTGTCCTTTTTGTTTCCCCTTTGAAATCCCAGTTGAAGTATTGTCTGCTGCGCACCTCTCCACTATCACATCCTCTGTGGATTCACGGCTTTCTGACTCTCTCTCTCTGTGGACTATTCATGCTTTCATTCCTTCACCCTCGCATCCCTGCAGTTGGCTGTATTCCTCCCCTCTCCAGAGGGCAGGAAACGGTGTATCCAGGTGCGGGCCTGAGAAGGATCGGGAGATACAGAGAGATGCTTGCGGAGTCAGTTTGCAGTCAAACATCAGCTCGAGCCACTACCTCGTGGAGTTCTATCTGTCCGCTCGAGCTCTACAGCATCACTATTCTACCTCCATCCGCCACAGCCAATCAGATATAATATCAGTCTAAACCCTGCCCCCCCCCCCCCCCCCTCCTTACCATCCCTGTGAGAGAGATACTTTAGTTTAGGGCTAGGCTGCTGTTTGGCGCAGATATTGACGGAGGAGACACTAGAGTCAAAAATACACGTAACTGCAGGATAAAGCAAAACCATAACCTACAAATCAAATAGGCCTAGTGTTTGCATGTGATTTGATCCTTAATAATTTGTTTTCATGCCACACATATGCCAGTTGACCCACACTATGATTATTATTATCTGACCTTGCTGGTCATCTATGAACGTTTGAACATCTTGGCCATGTTCTGTTATAATCACCACCTGGAACAGCCAGAAGAGAACTGGCCACCCCTCAGAGCCGGGTTCCTCTCTAGGTTTCTTCCTAGGTTCTGGCCTTTCTAGGGAGTTTTTCATAGCTACCGTGCTTCTACACCTGCATTGTTCGCTGTTTGGGGTTTTAGGCTGGGTTTCTGTACAGCACTTTGTGACATCGGCTGATGTAAAAAGGGATTTATAAATACATTTGATTGATTGATTGATTGATTGATTGACTGTGCAATGCCAGCAGAACATATTCAGTGTGTTTGTATACTAGACCAATTTGTCATAATCAACTGAACACTGACCATTGTAAATCATTTACTTCTTATTTTACTCAAGGCCATAGAGATAAAACAATAATTTAAGGTAGACTTGGTTCTAGTAGACTAGACTATGGTATATGTCAACAATAGTACACCACTAAAGTCAACGGGTGTGTTTGGTTCACCCAGCCTCCTCTCCTATATGAACCGACTCTGTCCCCATAATAAACACATGATAATGGTAACTGACGGTATCAGCCATTTAAAACCACAGAGCCGTAGCGGGCGACAGGTCGTAATTCATGTCGAACACTAATCGCTTTGGTGACCTTGACCTCTTCTTTGCCCATGTGCCAGACTATCCCCCCAGCCTGGGGCCCGAGACACACAAACTGAAGAAAACACTACCAGGATAGTGCATACATATACCCTGGATAAGCACACACACAGCATATGCAGTACCAGTCAAAGGTTTGGACACACCTACTCATTCAAGGGTTTTTCTTTATTTGTACTATTTTCTACATTGTAGGATAAAACTGAAGACATCCAAAATAACACTTTTTTTATTTTACTAGGCAAGTCAGTTAAGAACAAATTCTTATTTACATTGACAGCCCACACCAGCCAAACTCTAACGACGCTGGGCCAATTGTGCGCCGCCCTATGGGACTCGCAATCACAGCCAGTTGTGATACAGCCTGGAATCGAACCAGGGTCTGTAGTGACACCTCTAGCATTGAGATGCAGTGCCTTAGACTGCTGTGCCACTCGGGAGCCATGTATTAACCAAAAAAGTGTTAAACAAATCAAAAAAGATTTTAGATTTTAGATTCTTCAAAGTAGCCACCCTTTGCCTTGATGAGAGCTTTGCACACTCTTGGCATTCTCTCAACCAGCTCTCAACCCACATATGCTGAGCACTTGTTGGCTGTGTTTCCTTCACTCTGCGATACAACTCATCCCATACCATCTCAATTGGGTTGAGGTCGGGTGATTGTGGAGGTCAGGTCATCTGATGCATCACTCCATCACTCTCCTTGGTCATATAGCCCTTACACAGCCTGGAGGTGTCCAGTTGAGAAGAAATTATAGTCCCACTAAGCGCAAACCAGATGGGATGGCGTATCGCTGCAGAATGCTGTGGTAGCCATGCTTGTTAAGTGTGCATTGAATTCTAAATAAATCCCAGACAGTGTCACCAGCAAAGAACCACTGCACCTCTTCCTCCGTGCTTCACGGTGGGAACCACACATGCGGAGATCATCTTCACCTACTCTGCGTTTCACAAAGAAATGGTGGTTGGAACCAAAATTCTCAAATTAGGAATCGTCAGACCAAATTACAGATTTCCACCAGTCTAATGTCCATTGCTCGTGTTTCTTGGCCCAAGCAAGTCTCTTCTTATTATTGGTGTCCTTTAGTAGTGGTTTCTTTGCAGCAATTCGACCATGAAGGCCGGATTCACGATGTCTGCTCTGAACAGTTGATGTTGAGATGTGTCTGTTATTTGAACTCTATGAAGCATTTATTTGGCCTTAAATCTGAGGCTGGTCACTTTTCCTCTGCAGCAGAGGTAACTCTGGGTCTTCCATTCCTGTGGCGGTCCTCATGAGAACCAGTTTCATCATACACTGTGAAAAAGGACCCACAGGCTTAGTAAATATTGCAAAAGAAAATCAATGATTTTTACTTAAAATAATTGTTTTTTGGTTTTACTTACATTTTTGAATATAGTACTTAATTTATATGTGTTGAAAAAGACTGGCATTTGCTAATAAAAATCCAAGCTAATATACTGCTAAATTGAACAAATATTTCTAGGTCACAACCAACAATGTAAAAATATGATATTAAATTATCATTATTATGTTGGACTGACATGCCAGATCTTGTTCTGAACGTATTGTAACGATCCTGGGTTTATAAGCGCGGAAATCGTCTTTGCCGCAGGAGCATGCTTTTGCGGCACAGTCGATAGCGCGCCGGACCTCGGGCTAGAAGGACGAGGGTTCGAGACCTGCTCCCTGCCGTTTCATTACAGTATTGTGCTTGGAACACTTCAACGGACGTTGTGTTGATCTTTCTCCTCTGGAATGGCCATGCGGCCGGTAAGGACCGAATTATAACTTGGAATGTAGTTTGGATCTCTACACATATTTTTATAGTTAGCTAGTGGTGGGCATGCTACTAGCTAGTAAGTTAGCAGTGCATTTACTCGCCTCCACGCTGTTTCTAACCTTTGTCGTTTTTGTGTAAGTTTTGTATTAACCGAAATAGCTATGTAACATATTAGCTACCTAGCTTACCAAAACATGCATCGTTAGCAAACATTACAGTAGAACTGAACACATGTGCCCCTTCAATTTAATGTTTGCCTGCTAGGCAAGCTAGCCAGGCTGAGACAGGAACAAACAATACGTAGCTAGCTAGCTACACCTGTCCTTGCAGAAACCTTCTTGTTGTTCACGTATTCACAACATGTTCAAGGCAGCACTGCAAACGTTAACCTTGTGCAGTAGTTATCTAGTCAATCTAACAGCCAAACTAGCTAAATTAAATAACTGGGCTGGCTAGTAAGATAGATAACAAGCAGCTCTTCCAAGTCAGCTAGGATTGCGATGTTTCCGTTTTTTTTTAGCTAGCTAGCTATCTAAAGCTGAAGTCATTCAAGTTTAATTTTCCTTACATTGTCATAGATTTTAATACAACTCCTCTGCTTTAGGTATAGGTATTTACGTATTCAGACATTCCTGAGTACTGGACAGACCATATTTTCCAGAATACATTGACAAGGTATGTACATTTATTCAAATGTCTGTGTTTTCATTGTAGCTCACATTAGGGCTTGTAGGGCCCTATGATTTCCGCAGTGTGGAAACTCAGACGTATTCCAGAAATGTAAACAGAATACACGGTACCCCTCGGACAGGATACACTGGATATTTTTATTATAGTAACCCAACATTAGTGTGAATAATAGGTATTAGATATATACTGTATTTTTAAATCAACAAAATGGATTGAACACGTTAGGCAACAAAGTTAACACGGAATTCCGGAAAATAAAACGGCATTTGGGAAAAAAGAACAAGGATTTCATAGGGTCCTATTAGTGTTTTACACAATGTGTGTCTTCCTTATTTTAGAATGAGTTAGCATATGGGTGTAATGAACATGATGGGAGACAGAGAGCTGGTTTCAAGCGCAGGGTGAAGCAGGTGTTTATTGTAAAGAACCACAGCAGGAGGCAGGTATCTGGGTCCAGGGGCAGGCGGAAGGTCATACACAGCAGGAGGCAGGTATCTGGGTCCAGGGGCAGGCAGAAGGTCATACACAGCAGGAGGCAGGTATCTGGGTCCAGGGGCAGGCAGAAGGTCATACACAGCAGGAGGCAGGTAGCTGGGTCCAGGGGCAGGCAGAAGGTCATACACAGCAGGAGGCAGGTAGCTGGGTCCAGGGGCAGGCAGAAGGTCATACACAGCAGGTAGCTGGGTCCAGGGGCAGGCGGAAGGTCATACACAGGGGTCCAAAAAGGCAACTTTACAGGCAGTGAAAAGGCTAGCAATGTCATCCGGGAGATCAGGCAATAGGTTGATAACAGGAAATCCGATAGGCTAAAGTACAGGCAGGGAATAGGCAAAAGGCGTCATTAGTGAGGCAGGCTATCATACACAAAAACTATCATACACAGGAGGATTAAATCACGGGAAAAACAGCGCTCCGAATAGAAGTGTGTCACAAAACAAACAATACCTCACAATGATGGGGTGTAAAGAACTGAACTAAATAGTGTGTTTTAATGACATACAGGTGTGTGAACAGGTGATCAGAATTCAGGTGATTGGGATCTGGAGAGTGAGCTGCGTTCAGGGGATCTATGTGTTTGAGTGTGTGAGTTGGAAGCAGACGTTACAATGGAATGCGTAAGTAATATGGGATGTGTACGTTTAAAAAAATAAAAAAAATAAAAAACTTTATTTAACCAGGTAGGCCAGTTGAGAACATTTACAACTGCGACCTGGCCAAGATAAAGCAAAGCAGTGCGACAACACAACAACACAGAGTTACACATGAGATAATCAAACGTGCTGTCAATAACACAATAGAAAAGTCTGTATACAGTGTCTGCAAATTAAGTAAGGAGGTAAGGCAATAAATAGGCCAATAGTAGCGAAGTAATTGCAATTGATCAATTTACACTGGAGTGATATATGTGCAGATGAGGATGTACAAGTAGAAATACTGGTGTGCAAAAGAGCAGGAAAACAAATATGCGGATGAGGTAGGTAGTTGGTTGGGTGGGCTATTTACAGATTGGCTGTGTACAGCTGCAGCGATCGGTAAGCTGCTCTGACAGCTGACGCTTAAAGTTAGTGAGGGAGATGCAAGTCTCCAACTTCAGGGATTTTTTGCAATTCGTTCCAGTCATTGGCAGCAGAGAACTGGAAGGAAAGGCGGCTTAAGCAGGTGTTGGCTTTGAGGATGGCCAGTGAAATATACCTGCTGGAGTTCGTGCTACGGGTGGGTGTTGCTATGGTTACCAGTGAGCTGAGATAAGGCGGAGCTATACCTAGCAAAGACTTACAGATGACCTGGAGCCAGTGGGTTTGGCGACGAATATGTACCGAGGACCAGCCAACGAGAGCATACAGGTCGCAGTGGTGGGTAGTGTATGGGCTTTGGTGACAAAACGGATGGCACTGTGATAGACTGCATCCAATTTGCAGAGTAGAGTGTTGGAGGCTAATTTGTAAATGACATCGCCGAAGTCAAGGATCGGTAGGATAGTACGTTTTATGAGGGTAAGTTTAGCAGCATGAGTGAAGGAGGCTTTGTGCGAAATAGGAAGCTGATTCTAGATTTAACTTTGGATTGGAGATACTTAATGTGAGTCTGGAAGGAGAGTTTACAGTCTAGCCAGACACCTAGGTATTTATAGTTGTCCACATATTTTAAGTCAGAACCGTCCAGAGTAGTGATGCTGGACGGGCGGGCAGGCGGGTGCGGGCAGCGATCGGTTGAAGAATATGCATTTAGTTTTACTAGCATTTAAGAGCAGTTGGAGGCCACGGAAGGAGTGTTGTATTGCGTTGAATCTCGTTTGTTAACACAGTGTCCAAAGAAGGGCCAGAAGTATACAGAATGGTGTCGTCTGTGTAGAGGTGGATCAAAGAATCACCCGCAGCAAGAGCGACATCATTGATATATACAGAGAAAAGAGTCGGCCCGTGAATTGAACCCTGTGGCACCCCCATAGAGACTGCCAGAGGTCCGGACAACAGGCCCTCCGATTTGACACACTGAACTCTATCGGAGAAGTAGTTAGTGAACCAGGCAAGGCAGTCATTAGAGAAACAAAGGCTGCTGAGTAAGGCTGGTAGAATGTGATGATTGACAGAGTCGAAAGCCTTGGCCAGGTCGATAAAGACGGCTGCACAGTACTGTCTTTTATCGCTGGCGGTTATGATATCGTTTAGGACCTTGAGCGGGGCTGAGGTGCACTCGTGACCAGCTCGGAAACCAGATTGCATAGCGGAGAAGGTACGGTGGGATTCGAAATGGTGTGTGATCTGATTGTTCACTTGGCTTTCAAAGACTTTAGAAAGGCAGAGCAGGATGGATATATGTCTGTAACAGTTTTGGTCTCGAGTGTCTCCCCCTTTGAAGAGAGGGATGACCGCGGCCGCTTTCCAATCTTTAGGAATCTCAGACGATATGAAAGACAGGTTGAACAGACTAGTAATAGGGGTTGCAACAATGGCAGCAGATACTTTTAGGAAGAGAAGGTCCAGATTGTCTAGCCCAGCTGATTTGTAGGGGTCCAGGTATTGAAGCTCTTTCAAAACATCAGCTGTCTGGATTCGGGTGAATGAGAAGTGGGGGGGGGGCTTGGGCCAGTTGCTGCGGGGGGTGCAGAGCTGTTGGCCGGAGTTGGGGTAGCCAGGTGGAAAGCATGGCCAGCCGTAGAGAAATGCTTATTGAAATTCTCGATTATCGTGGATTTTTCAGTGGTGACAGTGTTTCCTAGTCTCAGTGCAGTGGGCAGCTGGGAGGAGGTACTCTTATTCTCCATGGACTTTACAGTGTCCCAAAACGTTTCGGTATTAGTGCAGCAGGATGCAAATTTCTGTTTGAAAAATCTAGCCTTAGCTTTCCTAACTGACTGTGTGTATTGGTTCCTGACTTCCCTGAAAAGTTCGATGCTAGTGCAGTATGCCACAGGGTGTTTTTGTGCTGGTCAAGGGCAGTCAAGTCTGGAGTGAACCAATGGCTATATCTGTTCTTAGTTCAACATTTTTTGAATGGGGCATGCTTATTTAAGATGGTGAGGAAAGCACTTTTAAAGAACCATGCATCCTCTACTGACGGGATGAGGTTAATATCCTTCCAGGATACCCGGGCCAGGTCGATTAGAAAGGCCTGCTCGCAGAAGTGTTTTATGGAGCATTTGACAGTGATGAGAGGTGATCATTTGACCGCGGACCCATAACGGACTCAGGCAATGAGGCAGTGATTGCTGAGATCCTGGTTGAAAACAGCGGAGGTGTATTTAGAGTTGGTCAGGATGATATCTATGAGGGTGCCCATGTTTACGGATTTGGGGTTGTACCTGGTAGGATCTTTGATAATTTGTGTGAGATTGAGGGCATCCAGCTTAGATTGTAGGATGGTCAGGGTGTTAACTTCTCTAGGATAGGGGGCAGCATTTTCACTTTTGGATGAAAAGCGTGCCCAGAGTAAACTGCCTCCTACTCAGTCACAGATGCTAATATATGCATATTATTATTAGTATTGGATATAAAACACTGAAGTTTCTAAAACTGTTTGAATGATGTCTGTGGGTATAACAGAACTCATATGGCAGGCAAAAACCTGAGAAAAAATCCAAACAGGAAGTGAGAATTCTGAGACTGGTCAATGTTCAACTCATCGCCTATTCAATTCCCTGTAAGATATGGATCTGTTTGCACTTCCTACGCCTTCCACCATTCATCCAAAAGTTACCCTACATTACTCATCTCATATGTATATACTGTACTCTATATCATCTACTGCATCTTGCCATCTTTATGTAATACATGTATCACTAGCCACTTTAAACTATGCCACTTTATGTTTATATACCCTACATTACTCATCTCATATGTATATACTGTACTCTATACCATCTACTGCATCTTGCCTATGCCGTTCTGTACCATCACTCATTTATATATCTTTATGTACATATTCTTTATCCCTTTACACTTGTGTGTGTATAAGGTAGTAGTTGTGGAATTGTTAGGTTAGATTACTCGTTGGTTATTACTGCATTGTCGGAACTAGAAGCACAAGCATTTCGCTACACTCGCATTAACATCTGCTAACCATGTGTATGTGACAAATAAATTTGATTTGATTTGACTAGATGTCAACAGTCTGTAGAACGTAGAATGAAGCCTCTAGTGTGATGTGGGGCCGGATGGGAGGTGTTTCAGTCATTGGTCTGGCAGAATGCCAGTTCCTGGTCACGCGCGTTCCAAACGATTTCGTCTTGCTTTCTAGAGACACAAAGGAATTCTCCGGTTGGAACGTTATTGGATAGTTATGATAACAACATCCTGAAGATTGATTCTCTAATTAGTTTGACCAGTTTATTCGACCTGTTATATAACTTTTTGAAGTTTTCGTCCGAGTTCGCCTGCATCTGCGCGAGCGTTTGGACATGTGCACTAAACATGCTAGCAAAAGTAGCTACTTAGACATAAGTAATGGACATTATCGAACAAAACAACGATTTATTGTGGAACTAGGATTCCTGGGAGTGCATTCTGATGAAGATCATCAAAGGTAAGGGAATATTTATGCTGTAATTTCGTATTTCTGTTGACTCCAACATGGCGAAGAAATTTTGTTATTTTTTAGCGCTTTAATTTGGTGTCTTTCATGTGTGATTTCATGAAAGATAGATTTTTATAGTAATATATTTGAATTTGGGGCGCTACATTTTTTCTGGCTTTTGGCCAAGTGGGACGCTACCGTCCCACATATCCCAGAGAAGTTAAGGAAACATGACTGAAGTTAATGACAATTACATAATCTTAGATTTTGTTCAAGATGTCTGTGAGACAAATCCCATCAGCACAGTTTTAGGGCCGGATGGACCCCTCGCCACACCGTACAAGATGCAGCAGTTTTTTAAGAAAACGTTTCTGTGGTGGAGCCGGTAGAACATTTAGTTGATGCAAAGAAAAGAAGAAGCTTACACTATGTTTCTATTCTGCTGTCACTGTTACAAGTATTTAGCAACAAGGACATTCAGGAGAAAGCTTTAAAAAGAAGGCCTATGAGTTTTTCTCGATACGAGTCTTTTTATGATGGCACACATTTCAAAGAAAATTACTGTTTATCAGGAGATGAATTAACCCTATCTTTACTTCTCTATGTTGATGACTTTGTGCAATCCCCTTGGAAGATCCCGCAAAACGCACAAAATCACAGGAGTCTATTGGGTGTTGGCAAATGTTTTTATTACTGCGCTGGGAAAGATACTAAAGGGCACTGTTTTTTTTTTGTGGCGGCAGATAATTTTGGAGCCCACTCTTATTGGTGGATTTGTAGAAAGTTTTAGTGCAATGCATGTCTGCAGGTTCTGTTTGGCTGAGAAATCTGAGACCCAGATAAAATAAGTGAGAACTGGGGCATTCCAACCCAGAACAAAGCAGCAACATTCTGAACAGATATAGAGAGTTTTGGAAAATCCCACCTTAATACATTGCTATGGTGTGAAAAAGTAGTGTGCTTTGGCTGAATGATGTAAACATTTTGATGTGCTGTCTGGCTATCCACCAGATGTGCTGCATGACCTTTTGAGGGAATCCTGCTTCTGGAACTGGCATTGTGCTTAAAGGTTTGAATCAATATGTTACTCTGCTGGAACTCAACATTCATATCACACAGTTCCCCTGGAAGTGAAGTGATAAAACTGACTGCCCAGAATCAATTCCTCTTGACTTGATGAATCGAAGGAAAATAAGTATTGGAGGAAATGCTGATGAAAACTGGTGCCTACTGCGTCTGCTTCCATTCATTATAGGAACTAAAATACCTGTAGGTGAACCATCATGGGAAATTCTTATGGACCTCAAAGATATTGTTGAACTTGTGGTTTCGCCAATTCACACAGAAGAATCAATTTGGTACCTTGACAGCAAGATATCCGAGCACAGGCATAGATTCTTAGGTTTTTCCTCGGGATAGTCTTATCCGGAAACATAATTTCATTGAACACTACCCGCAGCCGATAAAGGCATTTGGACCTCTTATAGCTTTCTGGACTATGCGCTTTGCAGCTAAACACAGCTTTTTGAAGCGGATTGTCGACAGACCAACAACTTTCTAAACATTTTGCTGTCTCTTGCAGTTAAGCATCAACTAATGCTTGCGTACCATCTGCATGGCACCAATCTTGTCAAGCTTGCCCTATCTACTACAAAGCTGTCCACTATTTCTTAGGAAGTGTCAAAGGATGACACAAAATAAATGGTACAATGTTCTTTTCCAGATGAGACTTTTGTTCAGATAGCAAACACACTTTCCTGCAATGGTACAAACTACTCGGTTGGAATGATCTTAACCTACGGATCCTCTGGAGGTCTACCAGATTGTGTTGAAATACTTCTAACGATTGTTGTTTATGGTGAACTTGCTTTTATTGCCAAGTGTCAGAATGTTTGGTATAATGAGCACCTTAGGGGGTTTGAGCTGGAATCCACACAGAAGCTTAAGGTCATTGAGCAAAATGAATTGGTAGACATTTACCCACTAACAGCATACGCTGTTGGCCAAAAGTGCATGGTAACCCTGAAGCACCATATTTGTCTGCAATATTAGGTAACAATATTTTAAAATGTAACAGTTTTAAATGTGGTGTATTTATACAAGGGTACATGGGTTTAAAGACAATGCATTGCTCATAGAGCTCATGTCGAATTTTGTATTTTTTTATAGAATAGAAATTCTTGGTTTTGCACGTTTATTATTATGAGATCTAGTAAGCAGCACTTGATAACGATTTAAGGGGATACCCATGTTTGACATCATACCCATTTGATAACTTTTATGCATTTTTTTCTTGACAGGATCACTTTCACTACAACAGAACAGAAATGTCTGCCAGGCTACGGGTCCTATTGGAGGGCCCTGATATCCGTAAGCTTACATTGCCTTCTGGAATCCCTGCTACTGTGGCTGAGCTTGGCACAATTGTGCAAGAGACATTTCAGCTTCAAAAATAATTTGTTCTACAGTACATGGACAGTGAATTTGGAGATCAGTTATTTTCTTCGCTTGATACTGAAGACCTAAAGGATAAAGACACCAACAAAGTGGTTGACCTTGACCCCCCCCCCTCCACCTCTTATTACTTGAAATGTACAAGACCTCAAGAACAGCCCCACAGAGACATGGGATGTGAGGGGCTCCCGTGGATCACGTGATACTGTGATATTGTCCTCTCCAGAATGTACCTCTTCCCAACGCTCCAGTCCGTGGCCGTCTGAGTTTGAAGTTCCTCGCTTTGCTTATGATACAGAGCTCATTCTTGAGGCAGCTAATGAAGCACACATGAAGGATAAAACACTATTCAACACTTCTGTCTGTGAAATCAGACATCCTGGAAAAACTGAATGAAAGGATCTTGCAATTTAGAGCCTATCCGTCAAGTCCACAAATTTGGCAGGTTGCAGAAGCTTTGGTAAAAAAGTAGCCATGCCTTAAAGAGCCTGGGTCCTTGGCATGCCTGTACGGATGGCAAACCAGCCTGAAGTACAAGATGGGCAATTACAGATTGAAACTGAGAGGAATTGGTTGCCCAGAACTGGAAGTGAACTCTGTCAAGAGAAAATCACCAGAGGACAGGCCTGTTGCCAAGAACATAAAAAAACAAAGAAGGCAGAGGTATATTACCTCCCACCCCACCCTGCTGGAGAAACAGATGAGACCCTGGAGAGAGAGCGAGTGGAGCACCTGGGAGAAGTACAAATACGTGACAACCACAACATTGTGAGTGCCAAAATGGCAAAGACATTCTCATATCGAAGACAAGATGTCGTTCAGGCCCTTCCTGTGAAGGACTTCAAAGAAAGATGGCCAGGCCTGTTTTAGCCCACTCAGGTACAAAATACAGATGAATGAAAATAGTCCATGTAGGTAAAAAAAATGTATATAGATTTAAGTATTTTGTATTGTCTTGACCTAATATTCTAATCTACAATTAAATATGCATTAAAGATTAGTCTCTCTCTCTCTCTCTCTCTCTCTCTCTCTCTCTCTCTCTCTCTCTCTCTCTCTCTCTCTCTCTACTATGCATAGTGAAACCTTCACCATGGTATATAGGTTATACTGTGTATTGAGTGCAATTATTTGTATAACATCATATTACAGTGCAACACCATCCAGGAAAGAATAGACAGTGTGATCCGTGGCCTGATCATAAAGTGGCAATTTTCCTATTTTGTTTCCTTACAACCTGGAATTAAAATATATTTTGGGGGGGTTTGTATCATTTGATTTACACAACATGCCTACCACTTTGTAACCATGCCAACCCAGGACCTCCACATGCGGCTTCTTCACCCGCGGGATTGTCTGAGACCAGCCAGCTGGACATCTGATGAAACTGAGAAGTATATCTGTCTGTAATAAAACCATTTTGTGGGGAAAAACTCATTCTGATTGACTGGCCCTTGCCCAGTCATGTGAAATCCATATATTAGGGCCTAATGAAAGGATTTCCATTGACTGATGGAACTGTAGTAAAATCATTGAAATTGCTGCATGTTCCGTTAATATTCTTGTTTCAGTATACATAGACATGCACATGCCAAACAGACAGACAGACAGACAGACCAAAAGATGGATAGACAGACACACACAGAGAGCTAGATATAGAGAGACAACCATAGGATGCAACACACATACACTGCGGTCATTTTCCTGGATGTGCAATTCTGAAAGAAAGAAAAAATTCCCAAGCAGTGTGCCCTGACCCTAATAGATTACATTGAAATATGTTTGGTCTCTCTCTGTCTCTCCTCACAACCCCCCCCCCCCACCCCCCCTATCTCGCTACATAAAACGTTACATCAAAAACACTGTCTGACGGATATTTAATAAACCTGCAGCAACAATTTAACCATAGTTCTCTAAAGATTAAAAGCAAGGGAAAGCCTTGACCGTGTGTGCTCAGGTCGATTGTGTAATACCTCAAACAGTGACATTAAAGATGATTAGGTTTATTGAAGATTATCATTAAATGTTACGTGAGGAAGACAACAATATCCTACAATATGAAGACTCATCCTTCAGTTGACATTACCGAAAACTCTACTTACATTTTAAAATCATTATTTAGATTGTGGTATGTGTGTGTGTTTTACCATAAAAGTCCTCTTGGCCAGACTGAATATTCCATGTGTCTCCCCCGTCTCCCTCCAGATCAACAGGCAGTAAAAACAGGGTTTTCAACAGTCAGATTTATGGTTGTAATTCCCCTAAGGTATGACTTTTCTAAAGGTGTTGCACAAGAGACAGCCAATCATCACAATGCACCTAAATACCATACATAGAAAAAACTGTCAAAATAGTGTTAATGTCACTCACTCACGCTCACACACATTATTCCGTTAGTCACGTGAAATTAGCGGCGCTAGCAGAGATGGTACATGAAGTGGCTCCGAGGTGCCTACCGTTGAGTCACACAGGTGTCTCAAGTCATTCAGATATACACACTTGTATGACCTATTTCCAACTGATTGCAGGCTAGTATCTATTTTGTCACTGGCCTACACACAATACCCCACATGTGGAATTATGTTATTATTCTTTTTTTTAATGATCAAAAAATTTAAAGCTGAAATGTCTTGAGTCAATAAGTGTTCAACCCCTTTGTTTTTGGTAAGCCTACAGTGGCTTGCGAAAGTATTCACCCCCTGGGCATTTTTCCTATTTTGTTGCCTTACAACCTGGAATTAAAATGTATTTTTTGGGGGGTTTGTATCATTTGATTTACATAACATGCCTACCACTTTGAGATGCAAAATATTTTTTGTGGTGAAAAAAAAAACAGAAAACTTGAGTGTGCATAACTGTTCACCCCCCAAAGTCAATACTTTGTAGAGCCACCTTTTGCAGTAATTATAGCTGCAAGTCTCTTGGGGTATGTCTCTATAAGCTTGGCACATCTAGCCACTGGGATTTTTGCCCATTCTTCAAGACAAAACTGCTCCAGCTCCTTCAAGTTGAATGGGTTCCGCTGGTGTACAGCAATCTTTAAGTCGTTACCAGCCTCAGAAATTGCAGCCCAAATAAAGGATTCATAGTTCAACTAACAGTCACATCTCAACATTAACTGTTCAGAGGACACTGTGTGAAATCAGGCCTTCAAAGTCAAATTGCAGCAAAGAAGCCACTACTAAAGGACACAAATAAGAAGAAGACACTTGCTTGGGCCAAGAAACAAGAGCAATGGACATTAGACCATTGGAAATCGGTCCTTTGGTCTGATGAGTCCAAATTTGAGAAAATTGAATTATTTTGTTATTTTTACCCATTTTTCTCCACAATTTTTTGTCATATTCAAATGGTAGTTACAGTCTTGTCCCATTTCTTTATCTCCCGTACGGACTCGGGAGAGGCGAAGGTCGAGAGCTGTGTCACCTCCGAAACAATGCACATTCAACCCGGAAGCTAGCCGCACTAATGTGTCGGTGGAAACATCGTACACCTGGCGACCGTGTCAGCGTGCATGCACCCAGCCTGCCACAGGAGTCGCTAGAGCGCGATGGGACAAGGACATCCCGGCCGGCCAAACTCTCCCCTAACCCGGATGACGCTGGGCCTATTGTGTGTCGCCTCGGGGGTCTCCTGGTCGCGGCCGTTTGCGACACAGCCCGGTATCGATCCAGGATCTGTAGTAACACAGCTCATGCTGCGATGCAGTGCCTTAGACCGTTGCGCCACTCAGGAGGCCCCAAATTTGAGATCTTTTGTTCCAACCGCCATGTCTTTGTGAGACGCAGAGTAGGTGAACGGATGGTGGTTCCCACCATGAAGCATGGAGGAGGAGGTGTGATGGTGCTTTGCTGGTGACACTGTCAGTCATTTATTTAGAATTCAAGGCACACTTAACCAGCATGGCTACCACAAAATTCTGCAGCGATACACCATCCCATCTGTTTTGCGCTTAGTGGGACTATCATTTGTGTTCAACAGGACAATGACCCAACACACTTCCAGGCTGTGTATGGGCTATTTGTACAAGAAGGAGAGTGATGGAGTGCTGCATCAGATGACCTGGCCTCCACAATCACCCAACCGCAACCCAATTGCAATGGTTTGGGGTGAGTTGGACCGCAGAGTGAAGGAAAAGCAGTCAACAAATGCTCAGCATATGTGGGAACTCCTTTCAGGTGAAGCTGGATGAGAGAATGCCAAGAGTGTGCAAAGCTGTCACCAAGGCAAAGGGTGGGTATTTTGAAGAATCAAACATTTTAAAATATATTTTGATTAACACTTGTTTGGTTACTATATGATTCGGTATGTGCTATTTTAATAGTTTTGATGTCTACTCTATTATTCTACAATGTAAAAAATAGTAAAAATAAAGAAAAAGCTTGGAATGGGAAAGTGTGACAAACGTCTGACTGGTACTATACCTATACTCACACTCACTGTCAGAACACACACACACACACACACCAATCGTACACTACAAATCCTAGGGGGCCAAGCCCTCCTTCCCTTTTCCCTCACCTAGGTTCCTATGGCGATGAGCAGGAGTTTCTTGAGCTCGGGTTGCTGAAACAGTGATGTAATTTCTCTATGGTAACGGCCAGTCACCTGTGGTCCTCTATGGCTCTGCTCCTCATCCCCTCCTCATCTCGCTCCTCCCCCTCTCTCTGAGCTACGTTCGAAACGAACGTTGTCCAGGGTGTAGTTGTCATCGTCTGGCTTCCCCATCATCTGATGAAATGTTTGTTTGCTCACTGTTTGACCAAAGCGTGATTATTGAGCTAGTATAGTCTCTGGCCTACGTTATCAATACACACACACACACCAGACAGAGACCCAAAGGGCTATTCTCATACTAGACTAATCAATCAGTGTATCAATACAAATCCATTTTGTTAAAGCCGGGTCAGTCAACAGAGGTCATTGTTGGGTCAGTTAACAGAGGTCATTGTTGGGTCAGTCAACAGAGGTCATTGTTGGGTCAGTTAACAGAGGTCATTGTTGGGTCAGTTAACAGAGGTCATTGTTGGGTCAGTCAACAGAGGTCATTGTTGGGTCAGTTAACAGAGGTCATTGTTGGGTCAGTCAACAGAGGTCATTGTTGGATCAGTCAACAGAGGTCATTGTTGGGTCAGTCAACAGAGGTCATTGTTGGGTCAGTTAACAGAGGTCATTGTTGGGTCAGTTAACAGAGGTCATTGTTGGGTCAGTTAACAGAGGTGCATGTTATTGCTGTAGCTCAATAAAGATCACATTTGGGAGCAATGAACAGCGGGTAAATATTCCCACTTCACATCGCAACAGAAACCAGATAGGAGGGTGCTTTGAAAAGTTGTGTTGGTGTTGGTTCAGTTGTCATCCTAGTCACATATAAACCATGTCGACAGGATCTGATGGTTGAGTGTTGCTTCTAGGATGTAATCTTTTATGGCAGTGACAGCGGCATCTCCATGGATACAGGATGAGCTGTGTGGATGTCGTGTCTCCACACCCTGTCTTGACTGATTGACAGGTCTGGGTCTATGTGAGAGCAGGCCTAGGAGTGTGTGTGTGTGTAGTGTAGTGTGTGTGGCGTATGTATTGTGTGATGTAGTGTGTAGTGTGTAGTGTGTGTGTGGCATGTGTAGTCTAGAGTGTGTGGCGTATGTATTGCGGGGTGTGTGATGTAGTGTAGTGTGTGTGGTGTAGTGTTTGTGGCGTTTGTAGTGTGTGGTTTGTGTAGTGTGTGTATGTGTTTTAATCTCAGCTCTAATTGATCTAGTCTAATCCAGCTCTAATTTCCTCTTTCTCTCTCAGACAGAGCACAGGGGAGGCAGTCGATCTAGCTAAAGCCGCTTACTGACACTAAGGCAGAGATGTGATAACTGTGTGTGTGCTGGGCCAGTGTGGGGCTCATATTGTTAGCCTTCACTAAGTGGATCATTATTTAATTAATTAAACCACAGGTCTGTGTGTATGGGTGTAATTGCTGCATCTCACTGCTGGAGTTTTAGACCACTTCTACCTGGGCCGGCCGCACGCACACAGGTACCCTATTCCCCGAATGGGCGAATGAGACTTTGCCTTGTTTAGATTGAGCATCAGTTGTGGAACTAGGAACCCAAAAAGTGCAAACAGCAAATGCTTCTGGACTCTGACCCGTTGTGCCATAGAAGGTAAATATCAAAACGTATTAAAAACGAACTATCCTTGAACCCTGGCACCATTGAAACATCTACAGAAACACCAGGCCTTGGATTTAGGCATAGTTTAGCTGCATCAGGCTGCTGAAAACTAAACCAGAAAAACATTGATACAGGAGACAGACGTCTAATATTTTAATACCATAGATCTATTAAACTGGTTATTAGATCAGCATGATTTAAGAAATCAAAAGTCTGATTTGGGTGGTGGTTGAGGAGGAAACAGGGCCGGTATTAAAGCCATGAGAACGAGGGCAGTGGTTGAGGAGGAAACAGGGCGACTGTTAAAGCCATGAGGACAAGGGTAGTGGTTGAGGAGGAAACAAGGCCGGTGTTAAAGCCATAAGGAATAGAGTAGTGGTTGAGGAGGAAACAGGGCCACTGTTAAAGCCATAAGGAATAGAGTAGTGGTTGAGGAGGAAACAGGGCCAGTGTTAAAGCCATGAGGACAAGGGTAGTGGTTGAGGAGGAAACAGGGCCGGTGTTAAAGCCATAAGGAATAGAGTAGTGGTTGAGGAGGAAACAGGGCCGGTGTTAAAGCCATAAGGAATAGAGTAGTGGTTGAGGAGGAAACAGGGCCGGTGTTAAAGCCATAAGGAATAGAGTAGTGGTTGAGGAGGAAACAGGGCCGGTGTTAAAGCCATAAGGAATAGAGTAGTGGTTGAGGAGGAAACAGGGCCGGTGTTAAAGCCATAAGGAATAGAGTAGTGGTTGAGGAGGAAACAGGGCCAGTGTTAAAGCCATAAGGAATAGAGTAGTGGTTGAGGAGGAAACAGGGCCGGTGTTAAAGCCATGAGAACGAGGGTAGTGGTTGAGGTGGAAACAGGGCCAGTGTTAAAGCCATAAGGAATAGAGTAGTGGTTGAGGAGGAAACAGGGCCGGTGTTAAAGCCATAAGGAATAGAGTAGTGGTTGAGGAGGAAACAGGGACGGTGTTAAAGCCATAAGGAATAGAGTAGTGGTTGAGGAGGAAACAGGGCCGGTGTTAAAGCCATGAGGACGAGGGTAGCGGTTGAGGAGGAAACAGGGACATTATTAACGTCCCTCTAGCGCAGTCCTTCTCAAATAGTGGGGCGCGCCGGAGCGATGCCAGGGGGGGGCGCGTGTGACCCCGGGGAACATGCTTTTTTTTGCTGCAGGGAGTCGTTTTTTTTTTGCACCAAACAAGAGCACACAGCAGGAGATATGAAGTGCAGATAACAAACCCTTAAGAGACACCATGGAAAAATATTTAACAGGGATGAAAAGAATGGCGGAGAGAGACGGAGATAATGAGACAAACGTAAGTCTCACGAAAGCTAAGACGAGGAAATATGACGACGCGTATGTAGCGCTTGGCTTCACTGTGACTACGGTGGGAGACGAGGAAAGACCGGTATGTTTACTGTGTCTAAAAATGTTGGCAGCGGACAGCATGAGGCCAAATAAATGAAGGCGTCACTTAAAGACATTACACCCCAATCACGCTGATAAGCCGCTTGAGTTTTTTCAGCGAAAACGTGCCGAATATTGCCAACAATCGTCCCGCTTTGCAAAACGTTCTCATTGTAGCCATTAATCCTGACTTCCTCATTTTGATAAAAAAAAATCAGCACAAATTGTTTTATTCATTTTTGTTTTATAAGTTAAAGTGTTTCATATATTGTGCTCCTGAGTTAATGTTGCTGATCAATTTGAATTTATTATTATTTATTGATTATATTTTATTTTTCAGTATCTAATGGTCCAAAAAAAATTACAATTTAAATAAGGCTTGAATTTTATTTATTTTTTCAGGCAAAGTGATGCACTTTAAGTCTTTTCTGTTACAGACTAAAAAACTATGTTAATAAAGGTATTCTTTGTTGTAAATTGATCTATATTTCTTTCTTTTTTTGTTTTCTTTAATGTTAATAAGGATACAATGTTATGCAGAGGTGTACCTATAACAATTTTATAGACAAATGATACTATTTACAGTAGCGGCGGAGAGTTGGGGTGGCGCGAAATGTTTACTTCTTCCTAGGGGGGGCGTAACAGAAAATAATTGAGAAGCACTGCTCTAGCGGGACACCAGCCGACAACATCCAGTGAAATTGGAGGGCACGCAATTCAAATAAATAATCATAATATTAAACATTTATGAACATACAAGTATCTTATATAATTTAAAAGCTTAAATTCTTGTTAATCTAACTGCATTGTCCGATTTACAATAGGCTTTACAGAGAAAGCATACCATGCAATTGTCTGAGGACGGCGCCCCACATCAACAAATTTTTCAACCAGCACAGGCTTCATAAAATCACAAATAGCGATTTAAATAACTCACTTACTTTTGAAGATCTTGCTCTGTTTGCAATCCCAAGGTTCCCAGCTACAACATGAATGGTCGTTTTGTTAGATAAAATCCTTCATTATATCCCAAAAAGTCAGTTTAGTTGGCACCATCGATTTCAGTTATCCACTTGTTCAACATGTAGACAAAGGAGTCCAAAAAGCTACCGCTAAACTTCATCCAAACAATTAAAACAACATTTCTATTTAATCCTCAGGTGCCCTAAAATGTAAATTTACTATAATATTTCATACGGAAAGTAGTATGTTCAATAGGAAAGCAAAATTAGTAAGCGCGCGCCGTCTCCCTCGCGCCCCGAAAGACTGATATTGTTCCGGTGCTCTCTTCACCAAAACCCCAAATTTTTATGTTTTTCAAAAAACAAGCCTGAAACCTTGAGTAAAGACTGTTGACATCTAGTGGAAGCCATAGGAATTGCAATCTGGGAGTCGGAATTACATCGGCCCCATAGCTTTCCATTGTAAGAGCCTGGGACCTAATTTTTATTTTTTTAATCCAGTTGGTTTATCTTTGGATTTTTGCCTGCCAAATCAATTCTGTTATAGTCTCAGGCATGATTTTAACAGTTTTAGAAACTTCAAAGTGTTTTCTATCTTATGCCAATTAAATGCATATCCTGGGTTCTGGGCCTGAGTAACAGGCAGTTTACTTTGGGCACGTCAGTCAGGCAGAAATTCAGGAAACTAGACCCTATCCCTAAAGAAGTTCCATTAGGACTACTGTAGCAGTATTTATAGTCTAGTCCCTACTTGCATGTTTACAGTTGAGCTAAGGATTATTTTTTATATATTTTTTTTATTTCATTTTATTTATGAAGTTCTCATCTACAACCAACAACACAGAGTTACACATGGAATAAACAAACATACAGTCAATAATACAGTAGAGAAAGTCTATATACAGTGTGTGAAAATGAGGTAGGATAAGTGAGGCAATAAATAGGCCACAGTGGCAAAATAATTGCAGTATGGCAAATTAAACACTAGGGTGATAGATGTGCAGAAAATGAGTGTGCAAAGAGCGGTACTGGGGTGCAAAGGAGCAAAATAAATAACAATATGGTGATGAGGTAGTTGGATGGGCTACTTACAGATTGGCAATGTACAGGTGCAGTGATCTGTGAGCTGCTCTGACAGCTGGTGCTTAAAGCTAGTGAGGGAGATACAGTGAGGGAAAAAAGTATTTGATCCCCTGCTGATTTTGTACGTTTGCCCACTGACAAAGAAATGATCAGTCTATAATTTTAATGGTAGGTTTATTTGAACAGTGAGAGACAGAATAACAACAAAAATATCCAGAAAAACGCATATCAAAAATGTTATAAATTGATTTGCATTTTAATGAGGGAAATAAGTATTTGACCCCCTCTCAATCAGAAAGATTTCTGGCTCCCAGGTGTCTTTCATACAGGTAACGAGCTGAGATTAGGAGCACACTCTTAAAGGGAGTGCTCCTAATCTCAGTTTCTTACCTGTATAAAAGATACCTGTCCACAGAAGCAATCAATCAATCAGATTCCAAACTCTCCACCATGGCCAAGACCAAAGAGCTCTCCAAGGATGTCAGGGACAAGATTGTAGACCTACACAAGGCTGGAATGGGCTACAAGACCATCGCCAAGCAGCTTGGTGAGAAGGTGACAACAGTTTCTGCGATTATTCGCAAATGGAAGAAACACAAAAGAACTGTCAATCTCCCTCAGCCTGGGGCTCGATGCAAGATCTCACCTCGTGGAGTTGCAATGATCATGAGAACGGTGAGGAATCAGCCCAGAACTACACAGGAGGATATTGTCAATGATCTCAAGGCAGCTGGGACCATAGTCATCAAGAAAACAATTGGTAACACACTACGCCGTGAAGGACTGAAATCCTGCAGCGTCCGCAAGGTCCCCCTGCTCAAGAAAGCACATATACATGCCCGTCTGAAGTTTGCCAATGAACATCTGAATGATTCAGAGGACAACTGGGTGAACGTGTTGTGGTCAGATGAGACCAAAATGGAGTTCTTTGGCATCAACTCAACTTGCCGTGTTTGGAAGAGGAGGAATGCTGCCTATGACCCCAAGAACACCATCCCCACCGTCAAACATGGAGATGGAAACATTATGCTTTGGGGGTGTTTTTCTGCTTAGGGGACAGGACAACTTCACCGCATCAAAGGGACGATGGACGGGGCCATGTACCGTCAAATCTTGGGTGAAAACCTCCTTCCCTCAGCCAGGGTATTGAAAATGGGTCGTGGATGGTTACTCCAGCATGACAATGACCCAAAACACACGGCCAAGGCAACAAAGGAGTGGCTCAAGAAGAAGCACATTAAGGTCCCGGAGTGGCCTAGCCAGTCTCCAGACCTTAATCCCATAAAAAATCTGTGGAGGGAGCTGAAGGTTCGAGTTGCCAAACGTCAGCCTTGAAACATTAATGACTTGAAGAAGATCTGCAAAGAGGAGTGGGACAAAATCCCTCCTGAGATGTGTGCAAACCTGGTGGCCAACTACAAGAAACGTCTGACCTCTGTGATTGTCAACAAGGGTTTTTCCACCAAGTACTAAGTCATGTTTTGCAGAGGGGTCAAATACTTATTTCCCTCATTAAAATGCAAATCAATTCATAACATATTTGACATGCGTTTTTCTGGATTTTTTTGTTGATATTCTGTCTCTCACTGTTCAAATAAACCTACCATTAAAATTATAGACTGATAATTTCTTTGTCAGTGGGCAAACGTACAAAATCAGCAGGGGATCAAATACTTTTTTCCCTCACTGTATGAGTCTCTAGCTTCAGTGAGTTTTGCAGTTCGTTCCAGTCATTGGCAGCAGAGAACTGGAAGGAAAGGTGTCCGAAGGAGGAATTGTCTTTGGGGGTGACCAGTGAAATATACCTGCTGGAGCGTGTGCTGTGGGTGGGTGCTGCTATGGTGACCAGTGAGCTAAGATAAGGCGAGGCTTTACCTAGCAACGACTTATAGGTGACCTGGAGCCAGTGGGTTTGGCGACGGATATGAAGCGAGGGCCAGCCAACGAGAGCATACAGGTCGCAGTGGTGGGTAGTATATGGGGCTTTGGTGACAAAATGGATGGCACTGTGATAGACTGCATCCAATTTGCTGAGTAGAGGGTTGGAGGCTATTTTGTAAATGACATTGCCGAAGTCAAGGATCGGTAGGAGAGTCAGTTTTACTTGGGCATGTTTGAAAGCATGAGTGAAGGATGCTTTGTTGCGAAATAGGTAGCCGATTCCAGATTACATTTTGGATTGGAGATACTTAATGTCTGGAAGGAGAGTTTACAGACACCTAGGTATTTGTAGTTGTCCACATATTCTAAGTCAGAACCGTCCAGAGTAGTGATGCTGGACGGGTGGGTAGGTGTGGGCAGCGATCGGTTGAAGAGCATGCATTTAGTTTGGCTTGCATTTAAGAGCAGTTGGAGGCCACGGAAGGAGAGTTGTATGGCATTGAAGCTCGTCTGGTGGTTAGTTAACACAGTGTCCAAAGAAGGGCCAGATGTATACAGAATGGTGTCGTCTGCGTAGAAGTGGATCAGATAATCACCAGCAGCAAGAGCGACATCATTGATGTATACAGAGAAAGGAGTCGGCCCGAGAATTGAACCATGTGCCACCCCCATAGAGACTGCCAGAAGTCCGGACAACAGGCCCTCCGATTTGACACACTGAACTCTGTCAGAGAAGTAGTTAGTGAACCAGACGAGACAGTCAGTTGAGAAACCAATGCTGTTGAGTCTGCCAATAAGAATGGGGTGATTGACAGAGTCGAAAGCCTTGGCCAGGTCGATGAATACAGCTGCACAGTATTGTCTTTTATCAATGGCGGTTATGATATCATTTAGGACCTTGAGCGTGGCTGAGGTGCACCCATGACCACCACGGAAACCAGATTGCATAGCGGAGAAGGTACGGTGGGATTCGAAAGGGTCGGTAATCTGTTTGTTAACTTGGCTTTTGAAGACCTTAGAAAGAAATGATAGGATAGATATAGGTCTGTAGCAGTTTGGGACCGCGGCAGCTTTCCAATCTTTGGGGATCTCAGACGATACGAAATAGAGGTTGAACAAGCTAGTACTAGGGGTTGCAACAATTTCGGCGGATCATTTTAGGAAGAGAGGGTACAGATTGTCTATCCCTGCTGATTTGTAGGGTCCAGATTTTGCAGCTCTTTCAGAACATCAGCTATCTGGATTTGGGTGAAGGAGAAATGGGGGAGGCTTGGGCAAGTTGCAGTGAGGGGTGTAGGGCTGTTGACCGGGATAGGGGTAGCCAGGTGGAAAGCTTGGCCAGCCGTAGAAAATGCTTATTGAAATTCTCAATTATCGCGGATTTATCGGTGGTGACAGTGTTTCCTAGCCTCAGTGCAGTGATCAGCTGGGAGGTGCTCTTATTCTCCATGGAATTTACAGTGTCCCAGAACATTTTGCAGTTAGTGCTACAGGATGCACATTTATGTTTGAAAAAGCTAGCCTTTGCTTTCCTAACTGCCTGTGTATATTGGTTCCTAACTTCCCTGAAAAGTTGCATATCGCGGGGGCTATTCGATGCTAATACAGTACGCTACAGGATGTTTTTGTGCTGGTCAAGGGCAGTCAGGTCTGGAATGAACCAAGGGCTATATCTGTTCCTGGTTCTACATTTTTTGAATGGGGCATGCTTATTTAAGATGGTGAGGAAAGCACTTTTAAAGAACAACCAGGCATCCTCTACTGACGGAATGAGGTCAATATCCTTCCAGGATACCCGGGCCAGGTCAAATAGAAAGGCCTGCTTGCTGAAGTGTTTTAGGGAGCGTTTGACAGTGATGAGGGGTGGTCGCTTGACCGTAGACCCATTACGGACGCAGGCAATGAGGCAGTGATCGCTGAGATCCTAGTTGAAGACAGCAGAGGTGTATTTGGAGGGCAGGTTGGTTAGGATGATATCTATGAGGGTGCCAGTGTTTACGGATTTGGAGGTCGTGGTGGGTTCATTGATAATTTGTGTAAGATTGAGAGCATCAAGCTTAGGTTGTGGGATCGCCGGGGTGTTAAGCATTATAGTTAGGGATGGAAATTTCAGGGCTTTTGGTGGTCTTCCTAAGCCAGGATTCAGACACGGCTAGGACATCCGGGTTGGCAGAGTATGCTAGGGCAATGAATAAAACAAACTTAGAGAGGAGGCTTCTAATGTTAACATGCTTGAAAACAAGGCTTTTACGGTTACAGAAGTCAACAAATGAGAGCGCCTGGGAAATGGGAGTGGAGCTAGGCACTGCAGGTCCTGGATTAACCTCCACATCACCAGAGGAACAGAGGAGGAGTAGGATAAGGGTACAGCTAAAGGCTAAAAGAACTGGTCATCTAGTAAGTTCAGAACAGAAAGTAAAGAACAGATTTCTGGGCACGGTAGAATAAATTCAAGGCATAATGTACAGACAAAGGTATGGTAGGATGTGAATAGAGTGGGGGTAAACCTGTGCATAGAGTGATGATGAAAGAGATATTGTCTCTAGAAATATCATTTAAACCAGGTGATGTCACCTCATGTGTGGGAGGTGGAACTAAAGTGTTAACTAAGGCGTATTGAGCAGGGCTAGAGGCTCTACAGTGAAATAAGGCAATAATTACTAACCAAAACAGCAATGGACAAGGCATATTGACGTTAGGGAGAGGCATGCGTAGCCGAGTGATCATAGGAGTCCAGTGAGTGGCTTCAGGCAGCTAGCGGGCCGGGGCTAGCAAGCTAGCAGAAGGGCCTTTTGAGGGATGTTGCGACGGAAGAAAGTCTGTTGTGGCCCCCTCGTGCTGTGACGTCAGCAGATGGATCAGCAGGGCTTCGTGTGGTAAACCAGGCCAATTGGCAAAATAGGGAAAGTGGCCATAGAATTTGTCCGATGGGCCTCTTAAGCTAACAGTCTGATGTGCTCTATACAGCTAGCGGGCCGCGGCTAGCCGGGAGATGGGCCTAGCAGATGGGCCTAGCAAGGCTAGCTTCAGGCTAATTGGTTCTTGCTTCGGGGCAGAGACATTAGCCAGGATTGGCCACTCGGATAGCAGCTAGCTGTGATGATCCAGGTGAGGAAAAAAAGCTTCAGAGCTTGCGGTAGGAATCCGGAGATATGGAGAAAAATAAGTCCGATTTCCGATGGGCCTCTTAAGCTAACAATCCGATATGCTCTAGATAGCTAGCGGGCCGTGGATAGCGGGTTGGCATTCAGGGGACTTCGCGACGGAGGAGCCAGTTGAAAATAAACCCTCGGGCGGAATTACGTCGGTAGTCCAGTCGTGATGGGTCGGCGGGGGTCCAGGCCAATTGCCAAAATAGGTATTGTAGCCCAAGGAGTGCCTGATGGGCCTCTTCGGCTAGCCGGGAGATGGGCCTAGCAATGGCTAACTGACTACTAGCTAGGAGCCAGTTAGCTGGCTAGCTATTGATGGGGGTTCCGGTTCTTAAGTATAAAAATAGCAGATCCGTACGACATTGGGTGAGGCGGGTTGCAGCAGAGTCTATTCAGTCCGTAGATGGAAAGTGATATTAAAATATATACAAAAAAAACAAGGGAAAACAATATTTACACGGGACAGGACAAGACAAAACACACGTTTGACTGCTACACCATCTTGGTTTTAGATGTGTGTGTGTGTGTGTTAGAGGAGATGAGGATAGTGCGTGTGTGTGTTGGAGGAGATAAGGATAGTGTATTGACATAGCACGTCATTATTAATCTGATGACATGCTATTTATAGAATAATTAACTATGTTTATTATTATGTGATTAAATTAATCATGTAACAATTAACTCCGTAACCTGGAGCACAAGGGGAAAAGTTAATTCCGTTTCCCGAATTAACTCAAGAATACCAGAATCTCGAGATCATATCAGTCAATCATTTCCTAGCAGTCAATCAGTCTCAGTCTGAACGTCGCATAATCCGTTAAATCTGCACTAACCCGGGTCTCACTAATAATTCCGTACCACACAAATTGAGTTGATTACTTATTTACTAACAAGCTAAATGATAACATAAGATAAACACACACACAGTCTAGGTAATTGATTAGAACTTAATACAATGACAACAGGTCACTAGCGGACCTACACTATATATATATATATATATATATAGAGAGAGAGAGAGAGAGAGAGAGAGAGAGAGAGAGAGAGAGAGAGAGAGGTTCGACCGACGACTGGTTCTTTGGATGGCGGTCTCCTTCGTTATTGATTGTAAGTTTCTGATTGTCCACAAGATGTCACAGTGTCTCTTAGTTGTCTGTTTGCTTGCTTGCAATCATTCTGTGAGATGGGGTCTTCTGAGGACGGCTAATCAGCCATGTTGGCGCTCCCAGCGTGGGTAGGAGAGCCATGTAGACAACCGATGACTTGAAGAGAATAACCAGGTGGTCCTGCTTGAATTCACCTTCTTAGATACAGTACTCAACCGTAGCATTGAATGTTAAGAGGTTACTTTGTCCTCTTCAACCTCGTGTTGCGTTTCGGAGTCGTGACTACTCGTGGACCTCGGCTGCAGCGTGTGGTCCTCTAGTCTAGCATGTTAATTCTCAACTCACATGTTTTATATCCTCAGCTAAGAAGGGGAGTTTCCGTCTTCATGATACGCTCTCTGGGTTCCCTGGGGCGTAACTAGCTACGAGGTATTAGGATTTAATATGGTCTTGTTCAGATATCTAAAATCACTGTCTTATCGTCACCAAAACATTCTCTTTCATCTGGATATTTTCTACACAACATCAAGTATGTAAACATCACATACACATTATAAAAACTCTTCAAGTTACAATGTTTTGTCATAAAGTCTTCATCTACATTTCAATCACATCAAATAGACATTCATTTTCATATTCCTGCCATCATTATTCCCACCCATTTGCCTGATCAAATATATTGTCCGAAAGTCCATATATTTGATGTTTTAGTTTTGGTCTGTAAACGCTTCATAAATCGCACAGGCATTCCCATCTATCACATTAGAGACCAGAAAGGAGTTGGTCTGCTGCCTTACAACTTACGATGGGCGTGAGGTCATAACCCCCCCCCCCCCCCACACCTCCATACCTCTCTTCCTCAGGAGGGAGAGATATCTCTCTAAAGCTGATCCTCACAGGCCAGTCATGACAATAGTGTATGTGTGTTAGAGGAGATAAGGATATAGCCCACGGAGGAGAGTGAGATAAAAAAGGTGCAACTTTGTCGCTTTCATTTTGAATCCCCATGGCAACTCTAACGTCTCTTAGAGTTGATTAATAATGCTTTCTCTCTCTCTCTCTCTCCCTCCCTCTCTCTCTCTCTCTCTCTCTCTCTCACACACACACACACACACACACACATCAAAATATTTACTCATATACTTAGAGAAAAAGAGAGAAGTGAAGAGACATCATAAGAGAGAGAGACTCACGCTTAAAACTGGAAGGATACATATTCAGATGGATAAATCTGACAGTGCTACTTTGTCTGTTTCTAGTACAGAGGAAGTGAGGCTGCAAGACTACGCATCCCAGAAGGCTGTTCTCTCCATTCTGCCCTCAGGGGAGCTAACACATTTACCTTGACGTATCCTGTCACACAGACTGCACCAAAGACCTTCTACAAAAGAGACAATATACCGTAAGCATTTCCAATGGGAAAACCTATCACGCTTCCAGGCATACCAACAGGCCTGCGTGCTCTTAATGGAATATCACAATGCATTGTGAACGCTTTAGAGTCAAGGCTTTTGGCCTGCATTCTCTGACTGTGTGCTTGTCACGGTTTACATCCATAACACACACACACTATCCTTATCTCCTCTAAAACAAACACGCACACACACACACACACACACACACACACACACACACACACACACACACACACACACACACACACACACACACACACACACACACACACACACACACACACACACACACACACACACACACACGGTCAACCACCACCAGTACTGAATATGGTATCTGGTATGAGGAAGATACAACTATTGGAACAAGGTTTTACAATGGCCTTGACTGTCCTGATGGTCCAAAACTAACACAGACTTACACAGACACATGTTCACGTTATCAATATAATGGACCTGGAAATAAAAAAGAGGTATTAGAAGAAAAAAAATAGTTTGTTTTGCGAGATGCTGGGATAATGACTTGTTCCCTCCTCTTTGATTGGGTAGCTACCCACTGTGGTGTTCTGCTGTAACCCAGGGTTACCTAACCCAGTAGTTCCCTCCTCCTCTCTGATTGGGCAGCTGCCCACTATGGTGTTCTGCTGTAAACCAGGGTTACCTACCCAGCAACCCTGGAAATAATCACTGACAGAGCAATGCCAGTCTTGATAGTGGACCAAACTCTCCTCTGCTAGTGGTTCTGCAGTATGGACTCTAAATGAACTCAAATAAATGCAGATTAAGACAAATACACGCAAAAAAAGAAGGTCCAAAACTCTATGGTGTTCTAGGTTGCCAGATTAGTGTATTGGATAAGTACAGACAGGACATTCTGGCCTCTACTGAGGACTATCAACGCTCAAAAACAGCCAGTAAACCTGATGACACAAGCACAGGAAAAGTAGACCGCCACATACTAACAGCGATTGTATTTTCTAATAAAAGTTGAGATGTGACGTTGTTTTGAAGATTCCTCTTTGAGTGTCTGAGATTCCACATGCCTGGTGGAAGATGAATGACACAATGATGGCGTTAATTTAAACCACTTGTGTAATAAAAGTGGAGATATGAGCTCTGTTTGGAAAAACCCATACCAGGGCAGGAGAGAACGCTAGGGAATAAATCTGACAAGGGTAGATGTGTTGTTTGTGTGTGTACCCTAGAACACTAGAGAATAAATCTGACAAGGGTAGGTGTGTTGTTTGTGTGTGTACCCTAGAACACTAGAGAATAAATCTGACAAGGGTAGGTGTGTTGTTTGTGTGTGTACCCTAGAACACTAGGGAATAAATCTGACAAGGGTAGGTGTGTTGTTTGTGTGTGTACCCTAGAACACTAGGGAATAAATCTGACAAGGGTAGGTGTGTTGTTTGTGTGTGTACCCTAGAACACTAGGGAATAAATCTGAACGAGGAAGAAAATGTGTTCATGTCAATGACAACTCTTACTGCTAACCGGAGAGAATACCTCTACAGGCATTCAGACAGCTGGTATTCAGACAGACAGACGGGGCAGACAGTCAAAAACAGACAGGCAGGGGTAAGGCAGGCAATGATCTGATGTTCATCTTAGTCACAACAGCAGACAAGCACAGTGTGCTTAAACTAATAACACACAAATTATTGTATTTGTCTTGTCTTTATTGAATACATAATTTTAACACTCACTGTGTAGGTTGGAAAAAGTATGTGAACCCCTAGGCTAATGACTTTTCCAAAAGCGAATTGGAGTCAGGAGTCAGCTAACCTGGAGTCCAATCAATGAGACGAGATTGGAGATGTTGGTTAGAACTGCCCTGCATATAAAAAACACTCACAAAATGATCATCAGTCCACGGTAAGACAAATTGTCTACAAATGGAGAAAGTTTAGCACTGTTGCTACCCTCCCTAGGACTGGCCGTCCTGCAAAGATGACTGCAAGAGCACTGTACAGAATGCTCAATGAGGTTAAGAAGAATCCTAGAGTGTCAGCTAAAGACTTACAGAAATCTCTGGAACATGCTAACATCTCTGTTGACGAGTCTACGATACATAAAACACTAATCAAGAACAGTGTTCATGGGAGGACACCACGGAAGAAGCCACTGCTGTCCAAAAAAAACATTGCTGCACATCTGAAGTTTGCAAAAGAGCACCTGGATGTTCCAAAGCGCTTCTAGCAAAATATTCTGTTGACAGATAAAACTAAAGTTGACTTATTTGGAAGGAACACACAACACTATGTGTGGAAAAAAAAGGCACAGCACACCAACATAAAAACATAATTCCAAATGTAAAGTATGGTGGAGGGAGCATCATGGTTTGGGGCTGCTTTGCTGCCTCAGGGCTTGGACAGCTAACTATCATCGACGGAAAAATTAATTCCCAAGTTTATCAAGTCATTTTGCAAGAGAATGTAAGGCTATCTGTCCGCCAACTGAAGCTCAACAGAAGTTGGGTGATGCAACAGGATAACGACTCAAAACACAGAAGTAAATCAACAACAGAATGGCTTCAACAGAAGAAAATACGCCTTCTGGAGTGGCCCAGTCAGAGTCCTGACCTCAACCTGATTTAAAATGCTGTGGCATGACCTCGAGAGCGGTTCACACCAGACACCCTAAGAATATTTTTTAACTGAAACAGTTTTGTAAAGATGAATGTATTTTGGACTTTTTCTTGCCACAGTACACCTCCACTCACCCTGTCTGATTTCCCAGGTTGCTGTGCGGCATGTGCAGCGTGGTTCTCCTCGGCTTTACGGGACGATTCCAGATGGGTCTTCAGTTTCTCCATCAGAGACTAAACGAGACACACATTTTAAAACTTCACGTTCCTTGACTGCACCCCAGCAACTCACTGCACACTAATGATTACAGATGTTGTCTGCCTGGATTTCTTTTACACAGAGTGTCGTTTCTCCAGCCATCCCTCCATAACACACAGGATTACATTAAACAACCTTGTCGTGTCTCTGACTACGTGATTGAATTAAACCATGCAACAATTAAACCATTAATAACCTGGGGCACCATGGAAGCATTCATTTAAATAGAAGGGTTATCTCCCGAATCCACTCTATATCAATAGCAGTCAATTATTAATCGCCACCTCATTCAGTCTCATTCTGATGGTCGTAAAGTACTTGGTTATCTGCACAAACCCTAGCTAACAAGTTGAATTAGCAATATACAAAATTGGTTTAATTATTTATTTACTAAATACCTAAATAATCACACAGAATTACATATATATATACACAGGATAGATCGTACATCGATTACTAATCATGTCATGACAAGCCCCTAGTGGGCTAACCCAATATGACGGCTGGTTACACAAAGGAAGGGGGTTGGATTTGAATGAAAGAGCGGGAAGACTGAGGGACAAAGGGATTGGGTCTCTATTGGACCTTGAGAAGCTATGCAACTGTAAATACAGAATCTTCTGCATTCTAATAACCGCCCATTTGGGAAAAAGGAAATGCAAGATATATACAGTGGGGAGAACAAGTATTTGATACACTGCCGATTTTGCAGGTTTTCCTACTTACAAAGCATGTAGAGGTCTGTAATTTTTATCATAGGTACACTTCAACTATGAGAGACGGAATCTAAAACAAAAATCCAGAAAATCACATTGTATGATTTTTAAGTAATTAATTTGCATTTTATTGCATGACATAAGTATTTGATACATCAGAAAAGCAGAACTTAATATTTGGTACAGAAACCTTTGTTTGCAATTACAGAGATCATACGTTTCCTGTAGTTCTTGACTAGGTTTGCACACACTGCAGCAGGGATTTTGGCCCACTCCTCCCTACAGATCTTCTCCAGATCCTTCAGGTTTCGGGGCTGTCGCTGGGCAATACGGACGTTCAGCTCCCTCCAAAGATTTTCTATTGGGTTCAGGTCTGGAGACTGGCTAGGCCACTCCAGGACCTTGAGATGCTTCTTACGGAGCCACTCCTTAGTTGCCATGGCTGTGTGCTTCGTGTCGTTGTCATGCTGGAAGACCCAGCCACGACCCATCTTCAATGCTCTTACTGAGGGAAGGAGGTTGTTGGCCAAGATCTCGCGATACATGGCCCCATCCATCCTCCCCTCAATACGGTGCAGTCGTCCTGTCCCCTTGCAGAAAAGCATCCCCAAAGAATGATGTTTCCACCTTCATGCTTCACGGTTGGGATGGTGTTCTTGGGGTTGTACTCATACTTCTTCTTCCTCCAAACACGGTGAGTGGAGTTAGACCAAAAAGCTCTATTTTTGTCTCATCAGACCACATGACCTTCTCCCATTCCTCCTCTGGATCATCCAGATGGTCATTGGCAAACTTCAGACAGGCCTGGACATGCACTGGCTTAAGCAGGGGGACCTTGCGTGCGCTGCAGGATTTTAATCCATGACGGCGTAGTGTGTTACTAATGGTTTTCTTTGAGACTGTGGTCCCAGCTCTCTTCAGGTCATTGACCAGGTCCTGCCGTGTAGTTCTGGGCTGATCCCTCACCTTCCTCATGATCATTGATGCCCCACGAGGTGAAATCTTGCATGGAGCCCCAGACCGAGGGTGATTGACCGTCATCTTGAACTTCTTCCATTTTCTAATAATTGCGCCAACAGTTGTTTCCTTCTCACCAAGCTGCTTGCCTATTGTCCTGTAGCCCATCCCAGCCTTGTGCAGGTCTACAATTTTATCCCTGATGTCCTTACACAGCTCTCTGGTCTTGGCCATTGTGGAGAGGTTGGAATCTGTTTGATTGAGTGTGTGGACAGGTGTCTTTTATACAGGTAACGAGTTCAAACAGGTGCAGTTAATACAGGTAATGAGTGGAGAACAGGAGGGCTTCTTAAAGAAAAACTAACAGGTCTGTGAGAGCCGGAATTCTTACTGGTTGGTAGGTGATCAAATACTTATGTCATGCAATAAAATGCAAATTAATTATTTAAAAATCATACAATGTGATTTTCTGGATTTTTGTTTTAGATTCCGTCTCTCACAGTTGAAGTGTACCTATGATAAAAATTACAGACCTCTACATGCTTTGTAAGTAGGAAAACCTGCAAAATCGGCAGTGTATCAAATACTTGTTCTCCCCACTGTATATATTTACTCTGAGCTGCGCTTCGATAGATGGGCCGAAGATGGAAGACTGTGTTGTGTCTTTGGCTATGCCGGATTAAGTGATATGACATGCTATTCTATAAAATAATTTCTCTGTAATTAATATTACCTGATTGAGCTAATCATGTAAATGTAATTAACTAGAAAGTTGGGGCACCACAAAATAATATTTATAGAGCAGTTATCTTCCGAATAAACTCTTAAAGACCTAGTAATATTTTACATCAATAGCAGTCAATATTAATCGTCACCTTATTTCAGTCTCATCTGAAAGTTGTTAATTCTTGGTTATCTTCATGAACCCTGGCTAACAAGTTGAATCAGCAATACAAAATTGGGTTTAATTATTTATTTACTAAATACCTAACTAAACACACAGAATTACATATACACAGAATGAATCATACCTTGATTACAAATTATGTCATAAAGGAAAACGTCCCTAGCGGACGGAACAGATATGACAGCTGGTTACACAAAGAAAAGGAGGTTGGGTTTGAGTGAAAGAGTGGGAAGACTGAAGAACAAAGGGAGAAGAACAAAGGGAGAAGCTGTGCTATCGTAAACACAATATCCTATGCATTCTAAATTACCGCCCATTTGGAAAAGGAAAATGCAATAAATATTTACTCTGAGCTGCGCTTCAATAGGTTGGTGGTAGATGGAAGGCCGTGTTGCCCAACAGAGTCCTTTGTCCTTTGAAGAGTGTCTCTGGTGGTGAACGGGAAACGCTGTAGTGTCGTCGTTGTGTGGTAGACGGGATACTCTGACTGTCCTCTCCTAGCCCACGTTTACAGCGGCTGCTGCTAACTCAACGGCTAGGAGGTATCACTTCTGTAGCAAATAAGAGTTCAAAGTTCATACCATTCGCAACCAAAGCTCACGCTGAGGTTGGCTTCGTTCTGTAGTCATTATCTGAATCCTTCTGACCATAGTCCTAATGTACCTGGAACAGGAGGTTACATTTTCATCAAGGGCTTATATAGTGGAGGGAGAAGGGTGTGTTCATAGTTTATAACCCATGTCTCTTCACAGGGGCGGGCCACTGATTGAGCAAAGCCCTAACCTTATGAAAACCCAAATCTCTCATTTGGAAGCTAAAATTACATTTCATTTTTTCACAAATAATTTTATATTTAAACATTTGAATTGCACAACAATTCCATGTGAATCTGATAACTATAATGTGTAGACTTTCCCAGATATAGTTTAGGCCATCCTGTCATCAGTCATAATGTCTCAGATGACAACTGAACTGACATCATATTCATTAAGTACCAACGCATATTTCCAACTGGTTCTATTACTGAAATATGGTTCCTTTCCCTCCACTTGTTTGATGTTCTCAGACTCTCTATGTTTAACAAAGGCTATTCAAGAGTACCTCTGTAGAGTCAAGAGAGAGGGAAGGGAGAAAGGTATTTATGGGGGGGGGTCATAAACCTTATCCACAGGCCAACGTCATGACAACTGGTTTACCCAGCAGCGATCGCCATTGTGCTTTGAATAATCTTTCTGACCGTAGTGTTGTAGAGCGGATACGTTAAAGTACCCTGTCGTTCTTATTAGGAGATTGTCTGTCCTTTCCTAGGCCACGTACGTTTACAGCTGCAGCTGATAACTCGACTTCTAGGATGTATCACTTCTTCTTTAATGAATACGTTTTCAAAGTCCATACCATTTTGCCATAATCAGCTCGCGCTGTGTTCTAGCTGGTCTAGTAGAAATTCATCCTTCCAGCGTGGTGATCATCACCTCCACGTTGAAATTCGCCCTTTTAATAAACGTTAGGACAGCAGTCATCACGAACTGAGGTTGACTTCCGTTAACGGGCTTTGTACTGGGGGAGAGAAGGGCGTGATTCATAGTTCTCAACCAATGTCTGTTCACTTTGGCGTGGCCACTGAGTGAGCATAAGTTTACTTATGAAAACGATTCTATCATTTAGAAGCTAAAATCACATTTCATCTACTCACAAATAGTTTCATATTAAAACATTAAAATTGCACAACAATTCCATGTGAATCTGATAACTAGAATGTGTAGACTTTCCAAGATACAATTTATGTTGTCCTATCATCAGATATAATGTCAGATATAATATATTAATATAATAAGACAACTGATCTGACATCATATTCTTTAAGTACCAACGGACACTTTCAAGTGGTTGAGAAAGGGAAATATTGTTCCATTCCTCAACCTTTTGATATTACCATACTTTCTCTGTGGTAACACAGGGCTTTCCAAGAGTCCTTTCTGTAGAGTGGAAAGAAACGCTTCCATCTTGCCACTCTACCATAAAGGCCTGACTGGTGGAGTGCTGCAGAGACGGTTGTCCTTCTGGAAGGTTCTCCCATCTCCACAGAGGAACTCTGGAGCTCTGTCAGAGTGACCATCTGGTTCTTGGTCACCTCACAGACCAAGGCCCTTCTTCCCCGATTGCTCAGTTTGGCCAGGAGGCCAGTTGTAGGAAGAGTCTTGGTGGTTCCAAACTTCTTCCATTTAAGAATTATGGAGGCCACTGTGTTCTTTGGGACCTTCAATGATGCAGAATTGTTTTGGTACCCTTCCCCAGATCTGTGCCTCGACACAATCCTGTCTCAGAGCTCTATGGAAAATTCCTTCGACCTCATGGCTTGGTTTTTGCTCTGACATGCATTGTCATCTGTGGGACCTTATATAGATAGGTGTGTACCTTTCCAAATCATTTGAATTTACCCCAGGTGGATTCCAATCAAGTTGTAGAAACATCCCAAAGATGACAAATGGAAACAAGATGCACCTAAGGTCAAGTCTTACAGCAAAGGGTCTAAATTCTTATGTAAATAAGGTATATGTTTTTTCCTTTGTATAAATTTGCAAAAAATTCTAAAAACCCTTTTTTGCTTTGTCATTATGGGGGTATTTTGTGTAGATTTTTTTATTTTAACCCATATTTCACAAGGTAAATTGACTGAGAATACATGATCATTTACAGCAACGACCTGGGGAACAGTTACAGCTGAGAGGAGGGGGATGAATGATCCAATTGTAAGCTGAGGATGATTAGGTGGCCATGAAGGCCAGATTGGGAGTTTAGCCAGGACACCGGGGTTAACACCACTACAATAAGTGCCATGGGATCTGTAGTGACCACAGAGAGTCAGGACACCCATTTAACATCCCATTCAGAAGACCACACCCTACAGTACACAAGGTATTGGGATATTTATGTATTGTTTATACCAGAGGAAAGGGTGCCTCCTACTGGCCCTCCAACATCAACAGGTCTCCCATCCAGACACCATACAGGACCAACCCTGCTTAGCTTCAGAAGCAAGACAGCAGTGGGATGCAGGGTGGTATGCTGCTGATTCTAAATTGTTTTATTTAATACATTTTAGAATAAGTACCGTAACAAAATGTGAAAAAAGTCAGTGGTCTGAATACATTCCAAATGCACTGTAAAAGGCTGATTGTTCAATCAGTGATTCTACTAAACATATAATGAACAAAAATATAAAACACAACATGCAAGTGTTGGTCCCATGTTTCATGAGCTGAAATAAAAGATCCGACAAATTTTCCAAACTCACAAAAAGTTTATTTCTCTAAATATTTTAGCACAAATTAGATTACCTCCCTGTTAGTGAGCATTTTTCCTTTGCCAAGATAATCCATCCACCTCACAGGTGTGGCATGGCAAGAAGATGATTAAACAGCTTGATCATCTTGTGCTCGGAACTATTACAGGCCACTCTAAAATGTGAAGTTTTGACACACAACACAATGCCACAGATGTCAAGTTTTGAGGGAGCATGCAATTGGAAAGCTGACTGCAGGAATGTCCACCAGACTTCCTGCCTTATATTAACTGTAACTCAGTAAAATCTTAGAAATTGTTGCATGTTGCATGTTCCCATTATAGTAGGTTGGTGGTGTGTCCTTCACCTCTGCTGCCCTTCCCATGAGAAGTCTAAAA
>NC_092107.1:42015869-42182995 GCF_045679555.1 Salvelinus alpinus
TTGACTGACCTGGTCTCTCCAGATCTCCTAACAGTATTATTTCGAGGGTCAATTTTAGATCAATGCTATGCATTTTCAGCCATTCCTGAACCTGAGACCAGAAACAGGCTACCTGAGGGCAATACCAAAATAAATGGTCTATTGATTCTGTATCCACACAACAAAATCTGCAGAGCTTCGATGATTTTATGCTCCAAATATTCAAATATTCAAATATTCCCTCTGCAGTTTCCTGAAGTCCACGATCATCCCTGTAGGCTGTCTCGTCGTTGTTGGTAATCAAGCCTACCACTGTAGCGTCGTCTGCAAGCTTGATGATTGAGTTGAAGGCGTGCATGGCCACGCAGTCATGGGTGAACAGGGAGTACAGGAGAGGGCTGAGAACACACCATTGTGGGGCCCCAGTGTTGAGGATCACCAGGGTGGAGATGTTGTTACCTACCCTCACCACCTGGGGGTGGCCCGTCAGAAAGTCCAGAACCTAGTTGCACAGGGCATGGTCGAAACCCAGGGTCTCGAGCTTAATGACGAGTTTGGAAGGTACTATGGTGTTCAATGCTGAGCTGTTATCGATGAACAGCATTCTTACATAGGTATTCCTCTTGTCCAGATGGGTTAGGGCAGTGTGATTGCATTGTCTGTGGACCTATTGGGGCGGTAAGCAAATTGGAGTTGATCTAGGGTGTCAGGTAGGGTGGAGGTGATATGATCCTTGACTAGTCTCTCAAAGCACTTCATGATGACCGAAGTGAGCGCTACCGGGCGATAGTCATTTAGCTCAGTTACCTTAGCTTTCTTGGGAACAGGAACAACGGTGACCCTCTTGAAGACATTGGTCCCAAGATTCAGACCCAGATCCGGTGAGTTGAGACTGGGTCTGGGTCAGTCAAATTACCTAGTGGCGTCATGGGTGGAATGTTATTAATATTTTTCTTAATTTCATAATTAATCAACATAATTTTAAAAAACCATCATAAAAAAAAAATCTGTTTTTTCAATGTCAAACGGTTTTGTTATATTTCTGTGATGTATATAAAATGTAATATTGAGAAAAATGTAATACATTTCAGGTGTCTTCTTTTTTTAAGCCCATAACCATGTGTGTGAGGTATATACTTTTGGTTCAAAATAGATTTGTTGAAGACTACGAAGAAAGACTCTGTGTGACCCTGATTTCTGCAGGAAAAGGTTAAAGACCACATTTGTGATCTTGAGTGGTCGACAGAACAGGACCACTAGATCAAGAGTATATGGGCCCTTTCTTATTGTAAGAAACTGAAGTAGAGTAGAGTACAGCACATTATAGTAGATATCTCTATGGTGTCAATTGTTTAGGGTTGTGACCATTTCGGTTTGGATCATTTTTTACTTATTTTGGACTTTAAAGAATCCACATAGCTACATATGGGTGGTTAACATTCATTGGGACTGTATAAATACCCGTTCAAACTTATGTAACAACAAGCTAAAATGTTGCAATTCTTCCAGTTTGGCCTTCAACAACCTCAACCGACCTGGTACACTCATTTCAGATGAAGAAATTGTCGCAACAGAGACAAAGAACAAAAGCTTAGATGAGTCCTTGCAGTAGGCCTCCCATGTTTTAAATCAACTCCTCGAAGTACACATTCTAAATTCCCTTAGTTCATCTGAATCATGCTACTGTTGGTAAAAGCTCAATGCTGAGTGGATTGAAAACGTATAAACCTGCTCATGAGTTTAGTACTTTACACCTGTCTTACCCCATCATGATCAGAAACAAAGGCTTGTTTTAACCATGTCTTTGTAAAAACCGTGTAGCCTATAGCTTGTTAATACTGTTGCTATCCTTGCAATTTGAGCGACGTTACAATTCCCACCTCGTGGGTTAACATTATTGGCGCAATGCGTATGGTGTTTGCCTTTCACGCTTCCCTGCCCCGCCGTTCGTTACATTAGTTTCAGAGGTGGGATGTCGGTTGTGAGGCCATCACAAGGCATGGGCCGTCCGTGTGAGGGGGCTGAGCAGTTGAAGCAAGGGGGCATGCCGTTAGGAGGGGCAGTGTAGCAATCCTCACCATATGAGCCAATTTACAGTTCCCACCAAGTGGGTTAACCTTATTGGCTTGATGCATAGGGTGTTAGCCTTCCATGCCAGTGACCCAGGTTCCCTGGCGTTCGCGACAATACGTTAATCTGATCTCATGTCAGTCCTTACATCCTATTCTCCATCTTTGCGTTGAGTTATAAATGTCTTCAGCCCCATCTCCAGCTTCAGACCAACAAATCAAGTGGGGTGACTGCCTTTTGACTGACAACTATTTCTATAGCCTATTATTGTGCCTTTAATTTACTGTCCATAACACAATCCAATAAGCAGGACAGGTTTTTTGCTGAGAGAGATACAGCCCACTGCCCAAAATGTGAGTTCTGCTAATGTGATTCCATTGGAGGAATGTTGCGGGCATTATTGATATTTGAGGAAACAGCACCCTGTATTTTACTGCTCTGTCACAAAAGCAATTTGCACATTTATTAGTTTGAATTTAAAGTGCATAGTCAAATGAAATCCCTATAGATTTGGAGAAAAAGTTTAAAATGGGAGGCTGGGCCCAGTGACCCACCGTTTAGGACACAATGAAAAGTAGGCAGCCTGGCTGTTAAAACAGGAGGCAAAGCTTTCTTCCCTTCAGCTGCCATATTAATCAATTGACCGTGACCTTCTGACACATTTTTTTCAGCTTAATTCTGAGAAGTACACCGCGTTTCTTCCGGAGCGTGGCGTATTAATTACGCTGATGGACTCCAGTGGTCTTCCTAGAGTGCCCGGAGGAAGCTGGAGCGCCGGCCGGGCTGAGCTACACTACCTTTGCAATTCAAATGAGAGACACTACATCAGCCTTTGACAGGTATACATTTCATTCACTGTATAAATCTGCTGATAATATACAATAATAGGAAAAACGTGCTCGTACCAATCACAAACTTATCATTTACAGCTCCAGCAGGATACATATACCGTGTCATGGAAGTAGATTTACTGCACAGATAACGGCAACAGGTTCAGCAATAGTACAGCAATACTACTACACTACGTACAGTATTACGTGTTATTTGTCATTCAGTGAACCGTTGTCCTGGAAACATCAACACAGTCTGTGTGTATGATGATTGCCACAGATGACCACCAGACCAACAGACATAGGAAGCATTGGTGGTCAAGACACACTTCAGTCACACCAGACATACTGTAGTTAGTTCACAGTAGCTGCACCAGACCACATGCTATATTTCTACAGTACTGTACCTGAAGTTATTGGAGAGAAATAATTGGGCTTTAACTCCCATTAACTTCACAGCAGGACAGGTTAATTTGTGATCAAGACCTGGGGAGACAAAATGTGAATAAATGAATGGCAAAGAAGCCAAGCAGTTTCATGGAGGAGACTAGAATCAAATCAGTTTAATTAACTCTGGTGAGATGACAGAGGCTTTTACTCCACTTGGATTGGATTACCAGGAATGCAACCCTCCTATGACAATTTGCATTATCAAGGCAATCTCTCTCTCTCCCTCTCTCTCTCTTTCTTCCCTCTCTCCCACTCTGCCTCCCTCCCTCTCTCTTTCTTCCCTCTCTCCCCTCTCTCTCCCCCTCTGCCTCCCTCCCTCTCTCTTTGCCGATGGGCTGTACTTGGGCAGGGGGAGAGCGCTTTACCAGTTGTGTGAGAGCAGGAGAGGCAGAGAGAAGGAGTCCTGATTCTCTCTCCGGCTTGTGGGATATACAGCAGTGACACAGTCCTGTGGTGCCACATAGCCCACAGATCCAGGTAAGACAAACTTGTGTGTGTGTGTGTATGTGTGTGTGTGTGTGTGTGTGTGTGTGTGTGTGTGTGTGTGTGTGTGTGTGTGTGTGTGTGTGTGTGTGTGTGTGTGTGTGTGTGTGTGTGTGTGTGTGTGTGTGTGTGTGTGTGTGTGTGTGTGTGTGTGTGTGTGTGTGTGTACATACTGTGTGTACATACTGTATATTTAGTTCCCCATGGAGAGCACTTGTTTACCACAGTAGGGTAGGCTCATGATTACCCTCTCTGGACAGGTGTGTATTAGTAGGGACGTTGGAAGCATTGGAGAGAAAGAGGATACTTTTAAGTCCTCAAATGCCACTGCTTTTCTCTCAAATTAGATATTGATTTATTGAAGAACTGTTTAGATGGAGATAAGTACTTTGTTTGTGATATTATGCTAGATGTATGAATTTAGGATGATTAATACCTGTTAATGGCATCAGCATCAGTCGGCAGCGTTTTGGGTCAGGACTGTCGTTGTTACTACCGTATCTTTGTGATTGTACATTATAAACATAACCTCTGCTTTATTTCAGTGAAGTTTATTTTGACATTCCTTTATTGTCCAGCCTGATACCAATAGAGCTATCCCCACCACACCAACATGTTCATCTCTACAGTAAGATAGAAAAGCAGGGATTTGTCTTTACCTTACCTTTATTAAGTCAATTGCGTAATCAATGCGAATGTACGTTTATTGTAAAGATAACTTGAATTTGGTGGCAAAGCAATGACTCCCACTATGGTTAATGGCATGCCAATACTAAGAGGTGGAATATTTCTAGTCACAGCATGGAACACTTTTTAATCACCTCACCTCCACTGAGAAAGCCATAATTGGTTTGTGACAATATTATCCTCTAAAAGCTTTTTTCTTTCAGGCCCACTGCTGTATAGTTTGATAATGGCATTCTGCGTTTCAGCACAAGATAGCGATGTTGGATGTGTGAGACAGCTTGCTAGGGAAAAATGCATAGAGTGACAGCAGTATGCTTTTCACAGACTTTTTTTTCCCTCAGCGGCACAGGAGGGCTCCTGCACAATTGCATTTTGACAGTGCGTCCGACAGCACGGCTGTCTGTGCCTTACCCATGGCCAGAGAAGGACAGTCACATTGGTACTGTGGATTCAGGACCTTGGACAGTTCCCCTTATAGCATTACCCCATTTCTAGTAGAACAGATGATGGTGAATCTCTTGGTGTGTTCTTTCAGCACTGCTGGTCCAGGTGATGCCAACCAAGCAGCCATATTGAGTGGGATGGGGGAGAGTAATCTCTTATAGGTTGCTGCATTACCATGTTGTGGTATCTTGCTCTTCCAGGAGACATGCAGGCAGAGGACTAACACACTATCGTGTCTGAATACCCATACTTGCATTCTAAATAATAGGCTTTTTGGGAATGCGAAAATATAATGTTTTTTAGTATGTGACCTTTAGGAAATTGAGTATGCTGTAAATGCCTGGATGTAATGCTCATTTCACTTTTACATCTAGTAGAATTCGCTGCATGCTATTGAGGAAGAGAATAGTCCTTTCAGACCCACATGTGTCTGAAAACAGATGATAATCAGCTGATAATGACGCCAAGTATCAAAATGAACGAATGGCGGGTAACAACTCAGTTTGGCCTTAGATGACACATTCTCAGTACGGGTGAGCAGTATGTTGATGTTTGTTGTTTACTGCATACCTTTTTACTAAACAGGACGTTCTAAATGATATATAGTACTATTCGGACACAGTATGTTGTTTTAGTAAGTAGTAGGCAAGACAGATTTCAGACGTGACCACTGACTAACGGAGCCACCTGTCGCTCCTCTCCAATCTGTTCCCCCCTGGGACTGTGTCCAGCTCAGGGCCTCTGACCACCCACTCCCCTCTCTGAATTAGACATGACTCTGACTTCACATTGAAGATTTAATAACAGTAGGATTAAATAGCGGTAAATACACTGTACAATGAAGTAGGAATCCTGAATAGGGATCTCAGTGATTATTGTTTGTTCAATTCCATTAGGAGGATCATGATTCTACATCTTGGCTACTTTTCAGAATTCCATTACCAGATATTGAGTAGGTCTAAGTGAGTTACTAAACTGTTATTATCCTAGTGGTCCACTATGTCTTATGATAATATATCACGTACCTCCTCTTGCATAGTACTGGAGTTGGCGCCATGCTGAAGACCTTGGAGGAGACTCCTAATGTCTTTCCACTTTCAGAAGTAAAATTGACAAAATGTTGTCCAATTCATGAGAGACAAATTATTGTATTTAATAACAAACAGCATTTACACTGTCACTGAAATTACTAGTTTGCAAATTATCACTTTTCACTACTTCAATTTTAGGTGAACTGTATCTGTTCTGCTTAGGCACACTTTACCATCTCCTACTTCCTCCCTTGGAACAGCTTTAGCATCTCCTACTTCCTGTCTTTGGAACAGCTTTACAATCTCTTACTTTCTGTGCTTGGAACAGCTTTAGCATCTCCTACTTCCTGTCCTTTAAACGGCTTTACAATCTCTTACTTCCTGTCCTTGGAACAGCTTTACCATCTCCTACTTCCTGTCTCTTGAACAGCTTTACCATCTCCTACTTCCTGTCCTTGGAACAGCTTTACCATCTCCTACTTCCTGTCTTTCGAACAGCTGTGTGGTTGTTTGGCATCATGGAGGTGTATGTAAATGATTACACCTCGCCAATAATGAATCTCTCAGAGGTGTCTAGATGAGAAGACAAATGGCTGAGATGTAAGTGTGTGCCTAATGATTTTCCTCCGTACTTTGGAAGATTGTTGTGAAATGTCAGTGACTGATAGCTCTTCGTGGACTGTGTCATGTGATGTAGTCCTATGTTGGTTATAGGCCGGGCTGGACAGGGCTTAACTTTGGGAATGCGTCCTACTTCACTCTTTGCTAATACTAGTTGGTGGTAGCTTCGTTCTCCACCCAGATGGAGACCAGCCCCAGCTCTTACTACCAGTACAATCAAAGGAGGTACTAGGGCTACGGTAATGTGTCTTTCACTCTGCAGTGCACAAATCATCCATATGGATACAATGGAGATGAGAATAGTATCTATATCACCTGGAAGCCTGTGGTCTTCAAATAGATATATGGAGACTTTTAGAATATACTGTACCTGTAAATCGTGATGTCACAGATCCACTTCTTCTGTTCACACATAGTCTCTTTGACAGAGCTCAGCAACTACTGGGAGAAAAATGGCACTGTCCTTTTTATAAATGTCAAGTTGTTAAATATCTGCTTTAACTTCAAACAACGCCATGGTTAGAAATGAGAATGGATTTTGTGTCTTTGGGGGCGGTCCTCTGACAGACATCTATCTTATTTCTCATTAACTGGGGACTGAAGCTAGACTGGGTACAGTGTAGGTGGCTTGGGAAAGTTCAGCTGCTTAATGAGCTCATCCTCATCTATCATCTGACTTTTATCTCTTGTATACTGTAGTTATTCTGGCCAGACCATTCTGCCAAGCTTTTTACTTGTTCCATGGTATGTCTGCTGGCATATTTGATTCACTTGGCTCATGAAAAAAACAATACTTGATTAAATATAATGGTAACTCCATAAATTTCACCCCAGAAGTGCATGATTACAAATGTATCCTTAAGATTTGATGAATTGATGGTTTATAAAAGCTTTGTGTTTAATGAGTGGTTCATTCGGGCCAATGACTTGCTATATGTTTAGCAGTGTTACACTCAGTGAATGAAAACAGGCTTGGCTGGGTATCCTCTCATATGACAGAGTGTATGATTAGGAACTACTTAGCAGTATTAACAGACTCTATCGGGATTTTACCCAAAAATTATCGGAAATATTTATTCTATATTACAATAAATTATATTGTTATATTTCAGGGACAACTGTCTCTGTCAACTCTTTTGTCATCATAATGTCTATTGAAAGATGTATTGCTTCTTGTAGCCAGGTGACCTTATGGTTTGTCTTAGTCCTGCATGCCCCTCCCACAAAATGATAATATTTATTTTAAACAGCTAAAGAAAACAAGACATCAACTATTATGTTGTGATACTGTATTACGATATTATGATGTGTTATTCTTCTATGGTTTAACTCAGTTGGTCCTTTGTGTTCCCAGAATCCAATGGTGCGATGGCCCCCAGGCAGGGCAGTGTGGGACTTATAGGTCCTCCAGCAGGCATGCCTCTCCCCGTCCTCCCACTCCTCCTCCTCCTCTGTGGCCAGATGCTGGATGCCCAGGGTCAAGGTAAGACTTTGATTACTGTCAGTGTTACTTCCACATGGCTCTGTAGGGTTTAGATATTCTATAGGACAACACCTTTGGGAACAGCATTGCTTGACTAGGGTAATTTCCAGCCATGTATCCAATATGCATTTTGATCAATCCAGTTGGACAGTGTATATTCCCAGGGGTCCGTGCTGCCAATATCAGTGGTATTGCTTTTCTATGCAGATCTTGTTTAATCTTGGAAACCATTTTGTGCTTTTCAGTCTTGAACCGTTGTTCATTCGTCACATAGACCTCTTCCAGGGGTAATAGCAACATTTTGCATACAGTAATTGGGTGCTTGGCTTATTACCTGGGTGCCATGTGGGCTGGGCTGGTTTTGGGTCCAGATTGAATGTGCATCTCCCAGGGAGACAAGGCCACTGTGCCCTCTGCTGTCAGACCCCTCCACTGGCTCCTACCTCTCCCTGTGGCCAATCTTATTTATAGCATGGCGGGAACTGCCACACTAACTGGTGAGAGCACAACACACACACACATACTCACCACGCTCACTCTCACTCCAAACAATTGCCAAGTTTTTGAGGGGTGGGGGGGGTGCAGATGGAATTGAAGCAGCTACAAGGTTAATGTGGAGTGGAGAGGAGTGCGAATTTTAACATTCAGCTCTCATACAATGAGGCTTGATTAATGGGACTCAACTGTGGCACATGCCAGAGTAAAATATACCAGCCGTAAAGGAGGACGGGCGAGGACCAGGGAGGAACTAGAGTGAGAAACACTCTTTAGACTAATTCAAACCTAAGACGCTTTGAAACGGATATTAAAAGGAAATGCAGGTATTCTGTCAGAAAGCCTAATGTAGTCTAATTTTATATCTGTTAAGTCATTTCTGATCTAGAAAGCTTGTGCACACTACAGGACCATTTCAGTATAGGGTTAGTTTTAGGGGAGAGTGGGGTAAGTTGAGCCGTTTTTTACATTCAGCATATCACACCAGCCTTCGCTTTGGCTCCCCCTCCTGTCCAGCTCAGGCATTTGGCGTCGCCGGCCTTCTAACTGCTGCCGAACCTACTGCTGGCAAACTCCCTTCACTCATTTGTCTCGTCATCATTACACACACCTGGTTCCAATCGCCACTCTGTCACTGTATATATACTCCCTCTGTCAGTTGTCTATTTCGGTAGTTGTAAATGTTACTTGTTTTCCTGAGAGGAATCTCTCTTACTATTTACTGAGTACTTTATATTTTGCACTTTGGGTTCACCCTGTTCGGCCTTTTTGTTTATGAAGATATGTTTTGAGCACAACAGCGTTTGGGTTTCGTCCCGCTTTGATCCATGGTGCTTAATTCTTAAGTGTAGGGGGCAGTATTTTCGTTTTTGGCAAAAAAACGTACCCATTTGAAACTGCCTATTTCTCAGCCCCCGAAACTAGAATATGCATATAATTGTCAGATTAGGATAGAAAACACTCTAAAGTTTCCAAAACTGTCAATGTTTTGTCTGTGAGTTTAACAGAACTGATATTACAGGCTAAAACCTGAGGAAAATCCAATCAGGAAGTGCCTCTGTTTTTGAAACCTCTCTGTTCTTATGCATCCCTATCATCCATTTAAAGGGATATCAACCAGATTCCTTTTTCTATGGTTTCCCTAAGGTGTCAACAGCCTTTAGACATAGTTTCAGGCTTTTATTTTGAAAAATGAGCGAGAACCATCACATTGCGTAAGTGGATAGGTGGGGGCTCTCAGAGTGAGTTGTGCGCAACAGAGAAAGGTGGCCATTGTTACTCCCGGTCCTATTGAAAAACCAACACTCCTGGTTGATATATTATCGAATAGATATTTGAAAAACAACCTGAGGATTGATTATAAAAAACGTTTGACATGTTTCTGTGGACATTATGGATATTATCTGGAATTTTTGTCTGCGTTGTCGTGAACGCTTTTTCCTGTGGATTTCTCAGCATAACGCGCGAAACAAACGTAGGTATTTGGATATAAAAATATCTTTATGGAACAAAAGGAACGTTTGTTGTCTAACTGGGAGTCTCGTGAGTGAAAACATCCTGTCACGCCCTGGCCTTAGTTATTTTTATTTTCTGTAATATTTTGGTTAGGTCAGGGTGTGACAGGGGGGTCGTTTGTTGTTTTGTTTTTTTGTTTAAGTGTTCGTTTTCGTGTTTCGTCTTCTGAAAATAAAATAAGATGTATTTTTCTCACGCTGCGCCTTGGTCCACTCTTCTGCCTCATTACGACGATCGTGACAGAATTACCCACCATACCAGGACCAAGCAGCGTGAATCAAGGCAGCAGCAGCGAACGCACGATTATAGGAATTGGGAGGAAATTCTGGTCAGCGGAGGACCCTGGGCACAACCGGGAGAATATCGACGCCCCAAAGCTGAGCTGGAGGCAGCGAAAGCAGAGAGGCGGCGGTATGAGGAGGCAGCACGGAAGCAGGAGAACGATCTGGGCTATACAACCTGGGAGGAGATCGACAGGTGGGCGATCGACCCAAGGAGAGTGCCGGAGCCCGCCTGGGTTTCGATGGAGCAATGTGCGGAGGGATACCGGCGAATGGAGGCAGCACGACGAAGCGGTAGGAAGCCTGTAAATCAAGCCCAAAAATGTATTGGGGGGGGCTAAAGGGTAGTGTGGCGAAGTCAGTTAGGAGACCTGCGCCAACTTCCCGATCTTACCGTGGAGAGCGAGAGTACGGGCAGACACCGTGTTATGCGGTAGAGCGCACGGTGTCTCCTGTACGTGTGCATAGCCCGGTTCGGTACATTCCAGCTCCACGTATCGGCCGGGCTAGATTGAGCATTGAGCCAGGTGCCATGAAGCCGGCTCAACGCGTCTGGTCTCCAGTGCGTCTCCTCGGGCCGGCATACATGGCACCAGCCTTACGCATGGTGTCCCCGGTTCGCCAACACAGCCCAGTGCGGGTTATTCCACCTCCCCGCACTGGTCGGGCTACGGGGAGCATACAACCAGGTAAGGTTGGGCAGGCTCAGTGCTCAAGGGAGCCAGTACGCCTGCATGGTCCGGTATATCCGGCGCCACCTCCCCGCCCCAGCCCAGTACCACCAGTGCCAACACCACGCACCAGGCTTCCAGTGTGTCTCCAGAGCCCTGTTCCTCCTCCACGCACTAGCCCTGTGGTGCGTGTCTCCAGCCCGGTACCACCAGTTCCGGCACCACGCACCAAGCCTCCTGTGCGTCTCCAGAGCCCTGTTCTTCCTCCACGCACTAGCCATTTGGTGCGTGTCTCCAGCCCAGTACCACCAGTTCCGGTACCACGCACCAAGCCTCCTGTGCGTCTCCAGAGTCCTGTGCGTCCTGTTGCTGCTCCCAGCACTAGCCTTGAGGTGCGTGTCCTTAGCCCGGTACCTCCAGTTCCGGTACCACGCACCAGGCCTACTGTGCGCCTCAGCCGGCCAGAGTCTGCCGCCTGCCCAGTGCCGCCTGCACTGTCCGTCTGCCCATAGCCGCCTGCGCTATCCGTCTGCCCAGAGCCGTCAGAGCTGCCCGTCTGTCCCGAGCCGTCAGAGCTGCCCGTCTGTCCCGAGCCGTCAGAGCTGCCCGTCTGTCCCGAGCCGTCAGAGCTGCCCGTCTGTCCCGAGCCGTCAGAGCTGCCCGTCTGTCCCGAGCCGTCGGAGCTGCCCGTCTGTCCCGAGCCGTCGGAGCTGCCCGTCTGTCCCGAGCCGTCGGAGCTGCCCGTCTGTCCCGAGCCGCTAGAGCCGTCCGCCAGTCAGGAGCAGCCAGAGCCGTCCGCCAGTCAGGAGCAGCCAGAGCCGTCCGTCAGTCAGGAGCAGCGAGAGCCGTCCGCCAGACAGGAGCAGCTAGAGCCGTCCGCCAGACAGGAGCAGCCAGAGCCGTCCGCCAGACAGGAGCAGCCGGAGCCGTTCGCCAGACAGGATCAGCCAGAGCCGTCCGCCAGACAGGATCAGCCAGAGCCGTCCGCCAGACAGGATCAGCCAGAGCCGTCCGCCAGACAGGATCAGCCAGAGCCGTCCGCCAGACAGGATCTGCCAGAGCCGCCAATCAGCCAGGATCTGCCAGAGCCGCCAGTCAGCCAGGATCTGCCAGAGCCGCCAGTCAGCCAGGATCTGCCAGAGCCGCCAGTCAGCCAGGATCTGCCAGAGCCGGCAGTCAGCCAGGATCTGCCAGAGCCGCCAGTCAGCCAGGATCTGCCAGAGCCGCCAATCAGCCAGGATCTGCCAGAGCCGCCAGTCAGCCAGGATCTGCCATGGTGGAGTTGGGGCCACGTCCCGCACCCGAGCCGCCGCCGTAGGAAGGCCCACCCGGACCCTCCCCTTCTGTGTCAGGTTTTGCGGCCGGAGTCCGCACCTTTGGGGGGGGGGGGGGGGGTACTGTCACGCCCTGGCCTTAGTTATCTTTATTTTCTGTAATATTTTGGTTAGGTCAGGGTGTGACAGGGGGGATGTTTGTGTTTTTGTCTTGTCTTGGGTGGTTGTAGTGTCTAGGGGGTTTTGTTAGAGTGTATGGGTTTGTGTTGAGTGTAGGTGTCTAGGTATGTCTATGGTTGCCTGAATCAGAGACAGCTGTCATTCATTGTCTCTGATTGGGAGCCATATTTAAGGCAGCCATAGGCATTGGGCTGTTGTGGGTAATTGTCTATGTTTAGCGTTTGTAGCTTGTGTATGCACTAACGTTTGTAGCTTCACGGTCGTTTTTTTTTTTTTTTTTTTTAAGTGTTCGTTTTCGTGTTTCGTCTTCTGAAAAAAAAAAAAATGTATTTCTCTCACGCTGCGCCTTGGTCCACTCTTCTGCCTCATTACGACGATCGTGACACATCCGAAGATCATGAAAGGTAAACGATTAATTTGATTGCTTTTCTGATTTTCGTGACCAAGTTACCTGATGCTGTGTACTTAATTTTTTGTCGAGCGATCGATAAACTTACACAAACGCTTGTATTGCTTTCACTGTAAAGCATAATTTCAAAATCTGAGACGACAGGTGGATTAACAAGAGGCCAAGCTGTGTTTTGCAATATTGCACTTGTGATTTCAGGAATATGAATATTTTCTAGTAATATTATTTGACTGTGGCGCTATGCTATTCAGCGTTGCTGATGACAATTATCCCAGATCCGGGATGGGTGGTTCAGAAAGGTTAAATAACCTCTTATGGCTCAAATATCAGCAGTGAGTATCAGCAGTGGAAAGAGGTGGCCATTTCAAACGGCCTCGTACTCAATTATTGTTCTTACAATATGCATATTATTATTACTTTTGGATAGAAAACACTGTCTAGTTTCTAAAACAGGTTTAATTATTTCTCTAAGTGAAACATAACTCTTTTTACAGCCCATTTTCTGTAAAAAGTGACATTTCCAAGAAGCTATGTCTCTCTTCAAGATACTCTCTATAAAAGGCCTTGGCACTTATGACTGTAGAAACACGTCACACGCCTTCCCCTGGATGTCATGCGGAAGTGAGAGAAGAAATGGCTTGATTATCTCTGTCAGGGACTGAAAACAACATCTTGGAGTGATAAGTGCGCACCTAATTTTTTTTTCTGGGCGCGAAGTAGGAACTGGACTGCGCTCCTGGAAAACACTCGTTATAGGTGAATATGACCTCCGGCTTCGATTTTTTTTGATACATGTCACAATATCATCCTAAAGTATGTTTTTTCAATATACTTTAATTATATTATTGAAATTTATTCTGGACTTTAGACGTGATGCGACGCAAGAATTTTGTCAAGACGGAGAGGTTAGCACGGCATGGCCAGTGTGCCATGCTAATTCAAGAGGGACATCGTTCGTTCTAGGTCCAAATGAACACGGTTCTGAACAAAGGACCCTTTGGAGAACATTCTGATGGAAAATCAACAAAGATAAGGACCCAATTTGGGATGCTTTTTCATATATCTGTCGAACTGTGCTATCGCTAGCGTTTGACTAGAATCAATGCTGCTGTGTGTTAGCTATTGTAGTAAGCTAATATAACGATATATTGTGTTTTCGCTGTAAAACACTTCAGAAATCGGAAATATTGTCTGTATTCACAAGATCTTTCTCTTTCATTAGCTATCCACCATATATTTTTCTGAAATCTTTTCTGATGTGAAATTAGTAGTTGACGTTGGTGTCTGTTTTCTCTGGCTACTGCCGTGCGATTTCTGACTGTAGCTATGATGGTGGCTAAGATGGTAGCAGTAATGTAAAACTGATTTATAGCTAAAATATTCAACTTTTTCGAACAAAACATAGATTTATTGTGTAACATGTTATAGGACTGTCATCTGAGGTAGTTTTTTCTAGGTTATTTAGGTTGGTTCTAGGTTATTTAGGTTGGTTCTAGGTTAGTTTGGTCAGCTTTGTGCATGCTAATTGCATGCTACCGTTGCTGTGAAAAATGTCTGTCTGTCTTTTGTATTTGGTGGTGAGCTAACATAAATATATGTGGTGTTTTCGCTGTAAAACACTTCAGAAATCGGAAATATTGTCTGTATTCACAAGATCTTTGTCTTTCATTAGCTATCCACCATATATTTCTCTGAAATGTTTTCTGATGTGTAATAAGGTAGTTGACGTTGGTGTCTGTATTTTCTCTGGCTACTCCCGTGCGATTTCTTACTGTAGCTATGATGGTAGCAGTAATGTAAAACTGATTTATAGCTAAAATATGCATTTTTTTTGAACAAAACATAGATTTATTGTGTAACATGTTATAGGACTGTCATCTGAGGTAGTTTTTTCTAGGTTATTTAGGTTGGTTTTAGGTTAGTTAGGTTGGCTTGTGCATGCTACTTCATCCTACTTGTGCTGTGAAAAATGTCTGTCCTCTTTTTTATTTGGTGGTGAGCTAACATAAATATATGTGGTGTTTTCTCTGTAAAACATTTAAAAAATCGGACATGTTGGCTGGATTGACAAGATGTTTATCTTTCAAATGCTGTATTGGACTTGTTAATGTGTGAAAGTTAAATATTAAAAAAAAATAGATTTTGAATTTCGCGCCCTGCACTTGAAGTGGCTGTTGTCATATTGTGTCCGGTGCCGGGCTTGCAGCCTGAAGAAGATAAACTCAGTAATTCTAAACCTGCGACTGCCTCCTGCCTACTCCTTTCTACACCAGTGACACAACATCACTACATCAAGGGGAATATAGTATTCTTTCAAACAAAGATATCTACATATATTTCAGGATGTTGTGTATCCCTGGAAATAATCAGAATTTATGTAAACTTAACAATTTTGAAAACATAGCGAGTCCAAAAAGGTGGTCTCTTGGCACAACTTACCCTGGGTATGAGGAAAGTTGAGCATAGAGACAGGGTAAATTGAGCCACCTTGAGGTAAGCGGGTCAGTGTACCTCTTCAGAGTCATTCAGTACATTTTTTCTTCCCTTGCTGCTGCTCTAATGGATTTCATCCCTTGCTGCTGCTCTAATGGATTTCATCCCTTGCTGCTGCTCTAATGGATTTCATCCCTTGCTGCTGCTCTAATGGATTTCCTCCCTTGCTGCTGCTCTAATGGATTTCTTCCCTTGCTGCTGCTCTAATGGATTTCTTCCCTTGCTGCTGCTCTAATGGATTTCTTGCCTTACTGCTGCTCTAATGGATTTCATCCCTTGCTGCTGCTCTAATGGATTTTTCCCCTTGCTGCTGCTCTAATGGATTTCTTCCCTTGCTGCTGCTCTAATGGATTTCTTCCCTTGCTGCTGCTCTAATGGATTTCATCCCTTGCTGCTGCTCTAATGGATTTCTTCCCTTGCTGCTGCTCTAATGGATTTCTTCCCTTACTGCTGCTCTAATGGGGTTCTTCCCATGTTGCTGCTCTAATGGATTTATTCCCTTACTGCTGCTCTAATGGATTTCTTCCCTTGCTGCTGCTCTAATGGATTTCATCCCTTGCTGCTGCTCTAATGGATTTCTTCCCTTGCTGCTGCTCTAATGGATTTCTTCCCTTGCTGCTGCTCTAATGGATTTCTTCCCTTGCTGCTGCTCTAATGGATTTCATCCCTTGCTGCTGATCTAATGGATTTCTTCCCTTCTCTCACTTCCTTGGCTGCTCTCTCAAGAACCTCAAGGGGGCTAGAGCCCTGCTTGTTTTACGTCTGTATAAACGGGGGATGATGTCTGCTCTGTAACCAGAAACAGTCTTGAGTTCATATGCATGACACATAGCAAAAATACTATGCATATTGTGTAGTAAACTGACTAAATGTAATCATCATTTGTATGGGGTATGGTGGCCATTGGCTCAACCTACCCCATGGCCATTGGCTCAACGTACCCTAAGGCAAACATTTTGACTATATTAGCCCACACAGCTACAAGGATGCACTTTCATGCTAGGTTTATGACCTTATATTGTAGCTTATATCTGATGTATAAAGAATCTTAACATTATCTACTTTGGTTTAGATACAAGCATCATAAAACTTCTAAAACAAATTAATTTGACTTTGTGACAACTTGTTTACCAATTTTTCCATGTGGTTTCTTCTTTTATAGATTCCATGAAATTACGACTACTTCCTAAATATTTGGTCACGATTTAATTTTGTGTATGGTTACCTAGAAACAAGGGCTGGCCCAACTTACCCCACTCTCCTCTCCTGGATGAGTTGACAATCCCACTATAACCTTCAAACGTGAAACATTGTCAGAGAGGCGATTTCTGTCTTTCTTTTGGCTTTTGTTGCGTCAAAAGACTACGATTGATTGCTGTGAATGCTCGAAGCTGGGCGGCAGAGACAAGACCATAAAATCTTAGACAAGAGCCACTGAAGTTTGTCTTCAACAAGGGCAGTACATTGTATTGAAAAAGGCAGCAGGAGGGAGGGCAAAAGCCACAGAATGTAAAAGACCTTTATTGTCTTGACCTGTAATGTGTGATGCTCCATGAGCCAAAACCCCCTCATTCAATCCTCTGACCTTTGTGGATGTCATATATGGATAATCAGGAATAATATGGTGTGTCATATCTGAAGATGCAGTAGAGCATAAGACTGAGAATCAATCTTTGAATGTTTGAGGAAGTCTGGGCGTGCCCATGAGACCATTGCATCATGGATCTCAACATCTGCAGTGGCTGGAGCAGCTGCCTTGTGGACTAACCACATTACTGCAGATCCATCTTCCTTACCTCATCTGGTTTGGTTCCTGTGGCTCTGTTCAAAGTCTCTGCTCCTTGGCTATGGTTTTAGGACTACCACACCCTTCAATGGCCATATCGGACATCATTGTGAAAGTATAGTTCTCTTGGAGAGAGAGCTCTTGTGAAGATGAGTTTTAACCTTCATAGTGGTAACTTTCCTCCTCCCTCTCAGTCTGTGGTTGAGTACAAAGCTTTTAGGGATCTAATCTGATAAGTGATGGAGGCTCTTCCTCTTGCCTTGGGAAAGACATTACATATCCACTAGCACTAAAAACACTGCTTTCTCACTCGCTTCATTTCATCACGTTGTTCCTAGTGGGACCATCAGAACATGATGACCAGGCTGACTACTTATCCATGCACTCATAGGGCTTGTGCATTGTGCCCAGCAACCACTAGATATGTACAGATGTGTTGTAGGCAGTGGTGTAAAAATACTTTAAAGTTCTACTGAAGTCGTTTTTTGGGGTATCTGTACTTTACAATTTATATTTTTGACAACTTTTACTTTTACTTCACTACATTCCTAAATAAAGTAATGTACTTTTTACTCCATACATTTTCCCTGACACACAAAAGTACTTGTTACATTTTGATAGGAAAATGGTTAAATTCACGCACTCATCAAGAGAACATCCCTGATCATCCCTACTGCCTCTGATCCTGTGGACTCACGAAACACATGCTTTGTTTGTAAATTTATGTCAGTGTTGTAGTGTGCCCCTGGCTATCCGTAAATAAAATAAATTGAGCCGTCTGGTTTGCATAAAAAAGGAATTTGAAATGATTAATACTTTTACTTTTACTTTTTATACTTGAGTACATTTGAGCAATTCCATTTACGTTTGATACATAAGTTTATTTAAAACCAAATACTTTTAGACTTCTGCTGAAGTAATATTTTACTGGGTGACTTTCACTTTTACTTGAGTCATTTTCTATTAAGATATCTTTACTTTTACTACAGTATGACTTTTGTGTACTTTTTCCACAACTGGTTGTAGGTACATTAAATGTAGTTGTTCAGCATAGTGTAACCTATAGTTCTCTACTGGAGGGTACTGTCTGTTTCTGGCCTGCCATACTGAGGAGCTGAGAGCACAGTACATGGAACACATTACTGAGAATCAACCTCTGTGGACTACATTTTAGTTGCAAGGGTGAGATTCATTTGCAAGACCATTATAAAACTCATTTGGGCTACCAATCAAGCAGTCTTTGAAGTAGAAATTGAAGCCATTCCTTTTAAGAATGACATAGACAAGTTCATGTTCCTCAGTGATGGAAACATTTAATCATATCCTTTACGCTGACATAAACCAATAAGATCCAGCTATAATGTACGGTATAAATATGTAGGATGGGCGTTGTACAGGTAGTATAGGAACTGTTGTTTTGTTTACTCACCATTCCTCTGCTGCCTACAACACCCATCCTATGTGTTCATTCTTTTTATTTAACTAGGCAAGACAGTTAAGAACAAATTCTTATTATAAATGACAGCCTACCAGGGAACAGTGGGTTAACTGCCTTGTTCAGGGGCAGAACAACAGATTTTTACCTTGTCAGTTCAGGGATTCAATCCAGCAACCTTTTGGTTACTGGCACAATGCTCTAACCACTAGGCTACCACAATATTATAAGGATGTTGTGTTCATTATAAGGATGGTGTGTTCATTATAAGGATGGTGTGTTCATTATAAGGATGGTGTGTTCATTATGAGGATGGTGTGTTCATTATAAGGATGTGGTGTTCATTATAAGGATGTGGTGTTCATTATAAGGATGTGGTGTTCATTATGAGGATGGTGTGTTCATTATAAGGATGTGGTGTTCATTATAAGGAGGTGGTGTTCATTATAAGGAGGTGGTGTTCATTATAAGGATGTGGTGTTCATTATAAGGATGTGGTGTTCATTATAAGGAGGTGGTGTTCATTATAAGGATGTGGTGTTCATTATAAGGATGTGGTGTTCATTATAAGGAGGTGGTGTTCATTATAAGGATATTGTGTTCATTATAAGGATGTGATGTTCATTATAAGGAGGTGGTGTTCATTATAAGGAGGTGGTGTTCATTATAAGGAGGTGATGTTCATTATAAGGAGGTGGTGTTCATTATAAGGAGCTGGTGTTCATTATAAGGAGGTGATGTTCATTATAAGGAGGTGGTGTTCATTATAAGGAGGTGATGTTCATTATAAGGAGGTGATGTTCATTATAAGGAGGTGATGTTCATTATAAGGAGGTGGTGTTCATTATAAGGAGGTGATGTTCATTATAAGGAGGTGGTGTTCATTATAAGGAGGTGATGTTCATTATAAGGAGGTGGTGTTCATTATAAGGAGGTGGTGTTCATTATAAGGAGGTGGTGCTCATTATAAGGAGGTGATGTTCATTATAAAGAGGTGATGTTCATTATAAGGAGGTGATGTTCATTATAAGGAGGTGGTGTTCATTATAAGGAGGTGATGTTCATTATAAGGAGGTGATGTTCATTATAAGGAGGCGGTGTTCATTATAAGGAGGCGGTGTTCATTATAAGGAGGTGGTGTTCATTATAAGGAGGTGGTGTTCATTATAAGGAGATGGTGTTTATTATATGGAGGTGGTGTTCATTATAAGGAGGTGGTGTTCATTATAAGGAGGTGGTGTTCATTATAAGGAGGTGGTGTTCATTATAAGGAGGTGGTGTTCATTATAAGGAGGTGGTGTTCATTATAAGGAGGTGGTGTTCATTATAAGGAGGTGGTGTTCATTATAAGGATGGTGGTGTTCATTATAAGATGGTGGTGTTCATTATAAGGATGTGGTGTTCATTATAAGGAGGTGGTGTTCATTATAAGGAGGTGATGTTCATTATAAGATGGTGGTGTTCATTATAAGGATGTGGTGTTCATTATAAGGAGGTGGTGTTCATTATAAGGAGGTGATGTTCATTATAAGGAGATGGTGTTCATTATAAGGATGGTGGTGTTCATTATAAGATGGTGGTGTTCATTATAAGGATGTGGTGTTCATTATAAGATGGTGGTGTTCATTATAAGATGGTGGTGTTCATTATAAGGATGTGGTGTTCATTATAAGGAGGTGGTGTTCATTATAAGGAGGTGGTGTTCATTATAAGGATGGTGGTGTTCATTATAAGATGGTGGTGTTCATTATAAGGATGTGGTGTTCATTATAAGGAGGTGGTGTTCATTATAAGGAGGTGATGTTCATTATAAGGAGATGGTGTTCATTATAAGGATGGTGGTGTTCATTATAAGATGGTGGTGTTCATTATAAGGATGTGGTGTTCATTATAAGATGGTGGTGTTCATTATAAGATGGTGGTGTTCATTATAAGGATGTGGTGTTCATTATAAGGAGGTGGTGTTCATTATAAGGATGTTGCCCAATGTGGAAGTGTGTTAAATGTGTGTCTCCTTGCTCTGTGTGTCCTGTGATTTATCTCTCTGTCACACTATCAGGCAACTCACTGCCCTGCAGACAGCTGCCCTGGCAGATGTGCTCTCTACCCCCACCCCATGCGGACACACACACACACACACACACACACACACACACACACACACACACACACACACACACACACACACACACACACACACACACACACACACACACACACACACACACACACACACACACACACACACACACACACACACACACACACACACACACACACACACACACAGGTGTGCAGTATAACACCTTCCAAGGCAGGGCTTCTTTTTATATTTCCACATGACATCTGCATCGGCTGTCAGGCTGGTTTTACTGCCTGGGTGAGCTGCTGGTCCCTAGACACAGGGCTGCTGATGACGAAGTCAGAACTCATCACATTCATGAAACAGATTGGAAGGTCCATGTCAGCAACAGAACTTGGCCAGAATATTTGTTTCTGCTTCAGAGCACTTTGTTTGCAAAGGTCTTCATTGAAAAAGGTTCGATCATTACATGTCTGCATCCTGTAAAATGTCTTAAATTAAATCCAGACCACGGAAGATCTGCATTATAATGCGATTGACATTTAAAGGTAATTTCCCATTGATCCGACATATGCTAAGTTTACCGTGTATGTGGTCTTTAAAACATGTGAAGAGGACAAAACGCAATCGTATTAAACTTGGCCCTTCAAGTGGGAAAACCAGTAGAGGTCAGTAAATTGCATTATTCAATCTGTCAATCCCGCTTTCCTCGACATCCCTTTCAGCTCCTTAATACTCCTTTCAGCTCCTTAATACTCATTTCAGCTCCTTAATACTCCTTTCAGCTCATTAATACTCCTTTCAGCTCATTAATACTCATTTCAGCTCATTAATACTCCTTTCAGCTCCTTAATACTCATTTCAGCTCCTTAATACTCATTTCAACCCGGTAATACTCCTTTCAGCTCGCTAATACTCCTTGCGGCTCATTAATACTCTTTTCAGCTCATTAATACTCTTTTCAGCTCATTAATACTCCGTTCAACTCATTAATACCCCTGTAGTCTCATTAATACCCCTGTAGTCTCATTAATACCCCTGTAGTCTCATTAATACCCCTGTAGTCTCATTAATACCCCTGTAGTCTCATTAATACCCCTGTAATCTCGTTAATACTCCTGTAATCTCGTTGTGCATAAACATGCAGTGCACATATATTACCTGTTTGTGTTTTTTATCATCTCCTTTTGAGAGAGATGTGTTGTGTTCTGAGTTGTGTAGTGATGTTATTCCCGTGCAGACAGATAGTCACTGGGGCTTCTCTGTGGCTCCTGGCTGCAGTTCCATCTGTCTTCCTCCCGCCCAGCCACACGCCTGGGGTATGGCACACCGTCAAGGTGAACTGGCTGCTACGGGGCAGGGAGACAGAGACGCTGCTGGGTTTTTCACGCTCAGCAGTTTCCCATGTGTATCAAGAATGGTCCACCACCCAAAAGACATCCAGCCAACTTGCCACAACTGTGGGAAGCATTGGAGTCAACATGGGCCAGCATCCCTGTGGAACGCTTTCAACACCTTGTAGAGTCCATGCCCTGACGAATTGAGGCTGTTCTGAGGGCAAAAGGGGGTGCAGTTTGTGTAGTATCTGTGTTTTCATGTTTTATGTACGGTCTTTTTAAGCTCAGGAGTAAATGAATTTCCCCCTGGTGGGATAATAAAGTTGATCTGAATCTGAATTACGAAGGTGATCCTAACGTTTTGTAAACTCAGTGTATAGTAGGCATTGCATTGACGCTGACATTTATTGGGGCCATTTTCTTAGACATGGCTTTAATCTTTGAGAGCAAGAACGAGTATTACAGACCTCACCGACAGTTATTTCCAACCTGAAAAGGGTTGAGATTGGGATTCCCTAATGGCTCTGAGAGTCTTTATAGGGGAAGTCGTCCTCTGTGAGCGGATGTGTTTTATTCCCATGGTCAGTGTTCAGCTATTGTTGGCTGGCGGACTGAGCCTCGGTCTGTCATTTCCTGCACTAACTCATCTCCAGATCATTTCCAGAATTCATCATGGAAATTGCTCAGGATTGGCCATTAGGTGTTTTTTCTTTCCCTCTCTGTGAAAGAAATGGACGACTGATTGATATTAGAGAGAGGAACTGCTGTGCAATGGCATTTCAGAACAAAAACGAGTGAAAATACAGGAGCCAACATCTAATAGACGGCACGGGTAAATTTGTAAGGAGTAGTGCTTTTGAGAAATGAATGTCACAGAGACATTCTTCAAAGTGTTTGTATCCCGGGTGGCTTCATAGACTCCATACATCTAACCCTAAATCCAATTTTTCTCTTTAGAATGGGTAGTGGGTCAGGACTAGTTATCATGACAAATGGCAAAATTACCCCCGCACCCCTCCCAGACCTCTGTTTGAGCCATGAGTCATTAACTCAATAGAAGATGATGAATTCTCTGAGAAACATTCAAACGTAATCGAGCCTTTGGCATCCCAGTCCCTACTGGGTTCAGGCCTTTGGCATCACAGTCCCCACTGGGTTCAGGCCTTTTGCATTACAGTCCCCACTGGGTTCAGGCCTTTGGCATCACAGTCCCCACTGGGTTCAGGCCTTTGGCATCACAGTCCCCACTGGGTTCAGGCCTTTGGCATCACAGTCCCCACTGGGTTCAGGCCTTTGGCATCACAGTCCCCACTGGGTTCAGGCCTTTTGCATCCAGTCCCCACTGGGTTCAGGCCTTTGGCATCACAGTCCCCACTGGGTTCAGGCCTTTGGCATCACAGTCCCCACTGGGTTCAGGCCTTTGGCATCACAGTCCCCACTGGGTTCAGGCCTTTGGCATTACAGTCCCCACTGGGTTCAGGCCTTTGGCATCACAGTCCCCACTGGGTTCAGGACTTTTGCATCCAGTCCCAACTGGGTTCAGGCCTTTGGCATCACAGTCCCCACTGGGTTCAGGCCTTTGGCATCACAGTCCCCACTGGGTTCAGGCCTTTGGCATTACAGTCCCCACTGGGTTCAGGCCTTTGGCATCACAGTCCCCACTGGGTTCAGGCCTTTTGCATTACAGTCCCCACTGGGTTCAGGCCTTTTGCATTACAGTCCCCACTGGGTTCAGGCCTTTTGCATTACAGTCCCCACTGGGTTCAGGCCTTTTGCATTACAGTCCCCACTGGGTTCAGGCCTTTTGCATTACAGTCCCCACTGGGTTCAGGTCTTTGGCATCACAGTCCCCACTGGGTTCAGGCTTTTTGCATTACAGTCCCCACTGGGTTCAGGCCTTTTGCATTACAGTCCCCACTGGGTTCAGGCCTTTTGCATTACAGTCCCCACTGGGTTCAGGCCTTTTGCATTACAGTCCCCACTGGGTTCAGGCCTTTTGCATTACAGTCCCCACTGGGTTCAGGCCTTTTGCATTACAGTCCCCACTGGGTTCAGGCCTTTTGCATCACAGTCCCCACTGGGTTCAGGCCTTTTGCATCATAGTCCCCACTGGGTTCAGGCCTTTGGCATCCAGTCCCCACTGGGTTCAGGCCTTTGGCATCACAGTCCCCACTGGGTTCAGGCCTTTGGCATCACAGTCCCCACTGGGTTCAGGCCTTTGGCATCACAGTCCCCACTGGGTTCAGGCCTTTTGCATCCAGTCCCCACTGGGTTCAGGCCTTTGGCATCACAGTCCCCACTGGGTTCAGGCCTTTGGCATCACAGTCCCCACTGGGTTCAGGCCTTTGGCATCACAGTCCCCACTGGGTTCAGGCCTTTGGCATTACAGTCCCCACTGGGTTCAGGCCTTTGGCATCACAGTCCCCACTGGGTTCAGGCCTTTTGCATCTAGTCCCCACTGGGTTCAGGCCTTTGGCATCACAGTCCCCACTGGGTTCAGGCCTTTGGCATCACAGTCCCCACTGGGTTCAGGCCTTTGGCATTACAGTCCCCACTGGGTTCAGGCCTTTGGCATCACAGTCCCCACTGGGTTCAGGCCTTTGGCATCACAGTCCCCACTGGGTTCAGGCCTTTTGCATCCAGTCCCCACTGGGTTCAGGCCTTTGGCATCACAGTCCCCACTGGGTTCAGGCCTTTGGCATCACAGTCCCCACTGGGTTCAGGCCTTTGGCATCACAGTCCCCACTGGGTTCAGGCCTTTGGCATTACAGTCCCCACTGGGTTCAGGCCTTTGGCATCACAGTCCCCACTGGGTTCAGGACTTTTGCATCCAGTCCCAACTGGGTTCAGGCCTTTGGCATCACAGTCCCCACTGGGTTCAGGCCTTTGGCATTACAGTCCCCACTGGGTTCAGGCCTTTGGCATCACAGTCCCCACTGGGTTCAGGCCTTTGGCATCACAGTCCCCACTGGGTTCAGGCCTTTGGCATCACAGTCCCCACTGGGTTCAGGCCTTTGGCATCACAGTCCCCACTGGGTTCAGGCCTTTGGCATTACAGTCCCCACTGGGTTCAGGCCTTTGGCATCACAGTCCCCACTGGGTTCAGGCCTTTTGCATCCAGTCCCCACTGGGTTCAGGCCTTTGGCATCACAGTCCCCACTGGGTTCAGGCCTTTGGCATCACAGTCCCCACTGGGTTCAGGCCTTTGGCATTACAGTCCCCACTGGGTTCAGGCCTTTTGCATTACAGTCCCCACTGGGTTCAGGCCTTTGGCATTACAGTCCCCACTGGGTTCAGGCCTTTGGCATCACAGTCCCCACTGGGTTCAGGCCTTTTGCATCCAGTCCCCACTGGGTTCAGGCCTTTGGCATCACAGTCCCCACTGGGTTCAGGCCTTTGGCATCACAGTCCCCACTGGGTTCAGGCCTTTTGCATCCAGTCCCCACTGGGTTAAGGCCTTTGGCATCCAGTCCCCACTGGGTTCAGGCCTTTGGCATCACAGTCCCCACTGGGTTCAGGCCTTTTGCATCCAGTCCCCACTGGGTTCAGGCCTTTGGCATCCAGTCCCCACTGGGTTCAGGCCTTTGGCATCACAGTCCCCACTGGGTTCAGGCCTTTGGCATCACAGTCCCCACTGGGTTCAGGCCTTTTGCATCCAGTCCCCACTGGGTTCAGGCCTTTGGCATCCAGTCCCCACTGGGTTCAGGCCTTTGGCATCACAGTCCCCACTGGGTTCAGGCCTTTTGCATCCAGTCCCCACTGGGTTCAGGCCTTTGGCATCACAGTCCCCACTGGGTTCAGGCCTTTTGCATCCAGTCCCCACTGGGTTCAGGCCTTTGGCATCCAGTCCCCACTGGGTTCAGGCCTTTGGAATCCAGTCCCCACTGGGTTCAGGCCTTTGGCATCACAGTCCCCACTGGGTTCAGGCCTTTGGCATCACAGTCCCCACTGGGTTCAGGCCTTTTGCATCCAGTCCCCACTGGGTTCAGGCCTTTGGCATCCAGTCCCCACTGGGTTCAGGCCTTTGGCATCACAGTCCCCACTGGGTTCAGGCCTTTTGCATCCAGTCCCCACTGGGTTCAGGCCTTTGGCATCACATTCCCCACTGGGTTCAGGCCTTTTGCATCACAGTCCCCACTGGGTTCAGGCCTTTTGCATCCAGTCCCCACTGGGTTCAGGCCTTTGGCATCCAGTCCCCACTGGGTTCAGGCCTTTGGCATCCAGTCCCCACTGGGTTCAGGCCTTTGGCATCACAGTCCCCACTGGGTTCAGGCCTTTGGCATCACAGTCCCCACTGGGTTCAGGCCTTTGGCATCCAGTCCCCACTGGGTTGAGGTTTCCTTACGGACTTCCTAGGTTGGTGCTGAGTGTACTCCATTCGAGGTGAGAGGGGCACTGTTTAACTATGGTTCACTTGAACCTGAAGTTACATACAACTTTTACAAATAGTACAGCCCCAGTACCAGCAGTAAGGGCACGTCCAGTTCCTTAGGATGTGCCAAGAGCCAGGTCCACCTTATCAGACACCATGGAAACTTGCCAACTGCCATGCAGTTAGATTTTTTTATTACCATGAATAAATGGATATTGAATCTGAGTAACGGAGTGGCCTGGCAACGAAGACTCTGTTTCCGAGCCCAGTGTTGGAAAGTGCAGTTTCACGGCCAAGCTGATTCTGTGCAGTGTTTCTACATTCACTCAATAGAGGGCGTCAGACTACTAGCTCTGACAATTAGAGTCATTATTATTGGCACTGAACTAAATACATCACCGCCGCATCTCCTTTTCATTTACCACGTACATGTAGCGTGTGATCATGAGGTTTCACTCATGTAGTTCTAAACACACTGAAGCAATATAGAAGTCTGTATCATGAGCCATTAGTGAGATGCAGATCAATTGAACTACCTACCTACTGGTACGTGAGTTTGACGGGAGAAATGGCCTTATGGGATGATGATGGTAAAACAACACTCCACTGAATTGTGTCACTACTTAATGATCAGAGCGTTTGGCACCTACTGTAACCATAGTGATGGGATACATCACTAATCATCGTAGCATATTTAATTGAGTGTGACCACAGATCACTTTCTGCTTCATCTGTGCTTTGTCCAATGTACCAGATCAGCAGATTTAATGATTTAAGCACTAAGGCCCGAGAGGGTGTGGTATATGGCCAATATGCCACGGCTAAGGGCTGTTCTGGATACAGCCCTTCGGCGTGATATAGGCCATATACCACAAACCCCAGAGGTGCCTTATTGCTTTTATAAACTGGTTACCAACATAGTTAAAGAAATGTTTTGCCATACCCGTGGTATATGGTCTGATATATCATGGCTTTCATCCAATCAACATTCAGGCTCGAACCACCCAGTATGTCAATGTTAAGTTGGAGACTGGGATCAGAATGACTGCATGGTTCCATTTTGTTTTGTAGATGGTGTTGTGGTGAAACCCATGGTATAGAATAAATACATGTGCATGGGGCAGTAACACAAACTCTGCAATAGATGGCACTATTGCTTTGTGTTGGATGTCATCTTAGGTTACCAAGAGTAGGAACAAAGCCCTGCTTTAAAATCCTTGTGTAAATCCATGGAAATGACTGGTACGATACTAAATAACAGGGACATGATTTTCTGTTATGAAAGCTTTGCTATTGACATTTGTAGCTGTATTCACAATGCTTGGTAGGCCTTCATTGTAAATAAGAATTTGTTCTTAACTGACTTGCCTAGTTAAATAAAGGTTCAATAAAAATAAATTGTACACAACACTACCGGTATGACATATCATTTAGCTTACTTATTGCAAACAGTTCAGCATTCCTTTGAAATGTACTGCAAACATCTTGTTAAACATCTAAGGAGGAGAGGTCAGGTTCTGTCTGTTTGTTCACCTCTTGTTTGGCTGTTGTTTGTGTGACTCCAGTCAGTCCTGTGGGGCCGCAGGAGGCCGTGTTCTCATTCCGTTCCCTGTGTAAGAGCTACTAGAGAGTCATCTAAGATTTATGGATGTCGTGCATGGCTGAGCTGTAGTCAAAAGCAATAAGGGCACAACGCAGCGGGATGCAGCGCTGCTCAGCCACAAATGAATTCAGAGGCATTTTTTGAGAATCACTATTCAGACAGTTCATTTGGGATGCCTGGTTGTTTTATTTAGATGAATTTGTTGTCACTGAGCCAGGAGACGGCGTGTGAATGCATGCTTCTCGGTAAGACTTTTGTGGCTGTAGTGTTATGGGCTGTTCCACTATAGCTTCTCTAGCTCTCTTTCTCTCCCTGATGTCTGGCCATAGATGGGCTCATGAAACCTTATGGAGCGCCATAAACAGGGTAGCTCTTACATGCCCCACTACAGACGACGCAGGGGGAGAAACGCCCCAGTGGACCACAACCACACCCCCATACAACCTCATAGCCCCTGTCGTGTCTCTGACTTCTTTAATGTGATGACAAGCTATTTTATCAAATCGATTACCTAACGTTTGATTCATTACGTGATTGAATTAAACTATGCAACAACTAACAACTATGCAATTAACTTGTTAATAACCTGGGGCACCACGGAAGAGTTTGTTTATATAGAGTGGCTATCCCCTGAATCCACTCTTAAAGATCTGAAGATCTTTTAAATCAATAGCAGTCAATCAGTCATTAATTATTCTTTACCGTCTATCAGTCTCACCTGAACGTCGTAATATTCTTGGTTATCTGCACGAACCCAGCCTTTACTATGAATCATTGATACACAAATTGGCTCAATTATTTATTTACTAACTAAATAAACAATTGCAGAATATACAATACATAATAACATTATACAGTAAATACCATCCCTAGTGGACTAAACAAAAACAGTTTGGTTAAAACACGATAGATTCCGAGAGGAAAAGGGGGGCGGGGGTTGGAAGAAAGACTAAGGAATAGGTCTCTATCAGACATGGGAAGCTATTCTCACATAAATACAAATACCACTAATCAAATCAAATCAAATCAAAGTTTATTTGTCACGTGCGCCGAATACAACAGGTGTAGACCAAGTAAAATTCTATCAGTTTAGTAATACTCTCTCAGTTTAGTAATAATCTCTCAGTTTAGTAATACTATCTCAGTTGAGTAATATTCTCTCAGTTTAGTAACACTCTCTCAGTTTAGTAATACTCTCTCAGTTTAGTAATACTCTCTCAGTTGAGTAATAATCTCACCGTTGAGTAATATTCTCTCAGTTTAGTAACACTCTCTCAGTTTAGTAATACTCTCTCAGTTTAGTAATATTCTCTCAGTTTAGTAATACTCTCTCAGTTTAGTAATATTCTCTCAGCTCTCTCAGTTTAGTAATATTCTCTCAGTTTAGTAATACTCTCTCAGTTTAGTAATACTCTCTCAGTTTAGTAATACTCTCTCGGGTTAGTAATACTCTCTCAGTTTAGTAATACTCTCTCGGTTGAGTAATACTCTCCCGGGTTAGTAATACTCGCTTAGTTTAGTAATATTCTCTCAGTTTAGTAATACTCTCTCGGGTTAGTAATACTCTCTCAGTTTAGTAATACTCTTCCGGGTTAGTAATACTCTCTAAATTTAGTAATATTCTCTCCGGTGAGTAATATTCTCTCAGTTGAGTAATACTGTCTCAGTTTAGTAAAACTGTCTCAGTTTAGTTATATCCTCTCAGTTTAGTAATACTATCTCAGTCTAGCAACACTCTCTCAGTTTATTAATACTCTCTCAGTTTAGTAATACTCTCTCAGTTGAGTAATAATCTCTCCGTTGAGTAATTTTCTCTCAGTTTAGTAACACTCTCTCAGTTTAGTAATACTCTCTCAGTTTAGTAATATTCTCTCAGTTTAGTAATACTCTCTCAGTTTAGTAATATTCTCTCAGCTCTCTCAGTTTAGTAATATTCTCTCAGTTTAGTAATACTCTCTCAGTTTAGTAATACTCTCTCGGGTTAGAAGTACTCTCTCAGTTTAGTAAAACTCTCTCAGTTTAGTAATACTCTCTCAGTCTTGTAATACTCTCTCAGCTCTCTCAGTTTAGTAATACTCTCTCAGTTTAGTAACACTCTCTCAGTTTAGTAATACTCTCTCAGTCTAGTAACACTCTCTCAGTTTAGTAACACTCTCTCAGTTTAGTAATACTCTCTCAGTTTAGTAATATTCTCTCAGTTTAGTAATACTCTCTCAGTCTAGTAACACTCTCTCAGTTTAGAAATACTCTCTCAGTTGAGTAATACTATCTCAGTCTAGTAACACTCCCTCAGTTTAGTAATACTCTCTCAGTTTAGTAATACTCTCTCGGGTTAGTAATACTCTCTCAGTTTAGTAATACTCTCTCAGTTTAGTAATACTCTCTCAGTTTAGTAATACTCTCTCAGTTTAGTAATACTCTCTCAGTTGAGTAATACTCTCTCAGTTTAGTAACACTCTCTCAGCTTAGTAATACTCTCTCAGTTTAGTAATACTCTCTCAGTTTAGTAATACTCTCTCGGGTTAGTAATACTCTCTCAGTTTAGTAATACTCTCTCAGTCTTGTAATACTCTCTCAGCTCTCTCAGTTTAGTAATACTCTCTCAGTTTAGTAACACTCTCTCAGTTTAGTAATACTTTCTCAGTCTAGTAACACTCTCTCAGTTTAGTAACACTCTCTCAGTTTAGTAATACTCTCTCAGTTTAGTAATATTCTCTCAGTTTAGTAATATTCTCTCAGCTCTCTCAGTTAAGTTATACTCTCTCAGTTTAGTAATATTCTCTCAGTTTAGTAATATTCTCTCAGTTTAGTAATATTCTCTCAGTTTAGTAATACTCTCTCAGCTCTCTCAGTTTAGTAATACTATCTCACTTTAGTAACACTATCCCAGTTTAGTAATACTCTCTCAGTCTAGTAACACTCCCTCCGTTGAGTAAAATTCTATCAGTTTAGTAATACTCTCTCAGTTTAGTAATAGTCTCTCAGTTTAGTAATACTCTCTCAGTTGAGTAATATTCTCTCAGTTTAGTAACACTCTCTCAGTTTAGTAATACTTTCTCAGTTTAGTAATACTCTCTCAGTTGAGTAATAATCTCACCGTTGAGTAATATTCTCTCAGTTTAGTAACACTCTCTCAGTTTAGTAATACTCTCTCAGTTTAGTAATATTCTCTCAGTTTAGAAATACTCTCTCAGTTTAGTAATATTCTCTCAGCTCTCTCAGTTTAGTAATATTCTCTCAGTTTAGTAATACTCTCTCAGTTTAGTAATTCTCTCTCGGGTTGAGTAATACTCTCCTGGGTTAGTAATACTCGCTTAGTTTAGTAATATTCTCTCAGTTTAGTAATACTCTCTCGGTTTAGTAATACTCTCTCGGGTTAGTAATACTCTCTCAGTTTAGTAATACTCTCCCGGGTTAGTAATACTCGCTTAGTTTAGTAATATTCTCTCAGTTTAGTAATACTCTCTCGGGTTAGTAATACTCTCTCAGTTTAGTAATACTCTTCCGGGTTAGTAATACTCTCTAAATTTTGTAATATTCTCTCCGGTGAGTAATATTCTCTCAGTTGAGTAATACTGTCTCAGTTTAGTAAAACTGTCTCAGTTTAGTTATATCCTCTCAGTTTAGTAATACTATCTCAGTCTAGCAACACTCTCTCAGTTTATTAATACTCTCTCAGTTTAGTAATACTCTCTCAGTTGAGTAATAATCTCTCCGTTGATTAATTTTCTCTCAGTTTAGTAACACTCTCTCAGTTTAGTAATACTCTCTCAGTTTAGTACTATTCTCTCAGTTTAGTAATACTCTCTCAGTTTAGTAATATTCTCTCAGCTCTCTCAGTTTAGTAATATTCTCTCAGTTTAGTAATACTCTCTCAGTTTAGTAATACTCTCTCGGGTTAGAAGTACTCTCTCAGTTTAGTAAAACTCTCTCAGTTTAGTAATACTCTCTCAGTCTTGTAATACTCTCTCAGCTCTCTCAGTTTAGTAATACTCTCTCAGTTTAGTAACACTCTCTCAGTTTAGTAATACTCTCTCAGTCTAGTAACACTCTCTCAGTTTAGTAATACTCTCTCAGTTTAGTAATACTCTCTCAGTTTAGTAATATTCTCTCAGTTTAGTAATACTCTCTCAGTCTAGTAACACTCTCTCAGTTTAGAAATACTCTCTCAGCTCTCTCAGTTTAGTAATACTCTCCCAGTTTAGTAATATTCTCTCAGTTTAGTAATATTCTCTAATTTCTCTCAGTTTAGTAATACTCTCTCAGTTTAGTAATATTCTCTCAGTTTAGTAATACTCTCTCGGGTTAGTAATACTCTCTCAGTTTAGTAATACTCTCTCAGTCTTGTAATACTCTCTCAGCTCTCTCAGTTTAGTAATACTCTCTCAGTTTAGTAATATTCTCTCAGTTTAGTAATACTCTCTCGGGTTAGTAATACTCTCTCAGTTTAGTAATACTCTCTCAGTCTTGTAATACTCTCTCAGCTCTCTCAGTTTAGTAATACTCTCTCAGTTTAGAAATACTCTCTCAGTTGAGTAATACTATCTCAGTCTAGTAACACTCCCTCAGTTTAGTAATACTCTCTCAGTTTAGTAATACTCTCTCAGGTTAGTAATACTCTCTCGGTTTAGTAATACTCCCTCAGTTTAGTAATACTCTCCCAGTTTAGTAATATTCTCTCAGTTTAGTAATATTCTCTCATTTCTCTCAGCTTAGTAATACTCTCTCAGTTTAGTAATATTCTCTCAGTTTAGTAATACTCTCTCGGGTTAGTAATACTCTCTCAGTTTAGTAATACTCTCTCAGTCTTGTAATACTCTCTCAGCTCTCTCAGTTTAGTAATACTCTCTCAGTTTAGTAACACTCTCTCAGTTTAGTAATACTTTCTCAGTCTAGTAACACTCTCTCAGTTTAGTAACACTCTCTCAGTTTAGTAATACTCTCTCAGTTTAGTAATATTCTCTCAGTTTAGTAATATTCTCTCAGCTCTCTCAGTTAAGTTATACTCTCTCAGTTTAGTAATATTCTCTCAGTTTAGTAATATTCTCTCAGTTTAGTAATATTCTCTCAGTTTAGTAATACTCTCTCAGCTCTCTCAGTTTAGTAATACTATCTCAGTTTAGTAACACTATCCCAGTTTAGTAATACTCTCTCAGTCTAGTAACACTCCCTCCGTTGAGTAAAATTCTATCAGTTTAGTAATACTCTCTCAGTTTAGTAATAGTCTCTCAGTTTAGTAATACTCTCTCAGTTGAGTAATATTCTCTCAGTTTAGTAACACTCTCTCAGTTTAGTAATACTTTCTCAGTTTAGTAATACTCTCTCAGTTGAGTAATAATCTCACCGTTGAGTAATATTCTCTCAGTTTAGTAACACTCTCTCAGTTTAGTAATACTCTCTCAGTTTAGTAATATTCTCTCAGTTTAGAAATACTCTCTCAGTTTAGTAATATTCTCTCAGCTCTCTCAGTTTAGTAATATTCTCTCAGTTTAGTAATACTCTCTCAGTTTAGTAATTCTCTCTCGGGTTGAGTAATACTCTCCCGGGTTAGTAATACTCGCTTAGTTTAGTAATATTCTCTCAGTTTAGTAATACTCTCTCAGTTTAGTAATACTCTCTCGGGTTAGTAATACTCTCTCGGTTGAGTAATACTCTCCCGGGTTAGTAATACTCGCTTAGTTTAGTAATATTCTCTCAGTTTAGTATTACTCTCTCGGGTTAGTAATACTCTCTCTGTTTAGTAATACTCTTCCGGGTTAGTAATACTCTCTAAATTTTGTAATATTCTCTCCGGTGAGTAATATTCTCTCAGTTGAGTAATACTGTCTCAGTTTAGTAAAACTGTCTCAGTTTAGTTATATCCTCTCAGTTTAGTAATACTATCTCAGTCTAGCAACACTCTCTCAGTTTATTAATACTCTCTCAGTTTAGTAATACTCTCTCAGTTGAGTAATAATCTCTCCGTTGATTAATTTTCTCTCAGTTTAGTAACACTCTCTCAGTTTAGTAATACTCTCTCAGTTTAGTACTATTCTCTCAGTTTAGTAATACTCTCTCAGTTTAGTAATATTCTCTCAGCTCTCTCAGTTTAGTAATATTCTCTCAGTTTAGTAATACTCTCTCAGTTTAGTAATACTCTCTCGGGTTAGAAGTACTCTCTCAGTTTAGTAAAACTCTCTCAGTTTAGTAATACTCTCTCAGTCTTGTAATACTCTCTCAGCTCTCTCAGTTTAGTAATACTCTCTCAGTTTAGTAACACTCTCTCAGTTTAGTAATACTCTCTCAGTCTAGTAACACTCTCTCAGTTTAGTAACACTCTCTCAGTTTAGTAATACTCTCTCAGGTTAGTAATACTCTCTCAGTTTAGTAAAACTCTCTCAGTTTAGTAATACTCTCTCAGTCTTATAATACTCTCTCAGCTCTCTCAGTTTAGTAATACTCTCCCAGTTTAGTAATATTCTCTCAGTTTAGTAATATTCTCTAATTTCTCTCAGTTTAGTAATACTCTCTCAGTTTAGTAATATTCTCTCAGTTTAGTAATACTCTCTCGGGTTAGTAATACTCTCTCAGTTTAGTAATACTCTCTCAGTCTTGTAATACTCTCTCAGCTCTCTCAGTTTAGTAATACTCTCTCAGTTTAGTAACACTCTCTCAGTTTAGTAATACTTTCTCAGTCTAGTAACACTCTCTCAGTTTAGTAACACTCTCTCAGTTTAGTAATACTCTCTCAGTTTAGTAATATTCTCTCAGTTTAGTAATATTCTCTCAGCTCTCTCAGTTAAGTTATACTCTCTCAGTTTAGTAATATTCTCTCAGTTTAGTAATACTCTCTCAGTTTAGTAATATTCTCTCAGTTTAGTAATACTCTCTCAGTTTAGTAATATTCTCTCAGCTCTCTCAGTTTAGTAATATTCTCTCAGTTTAGTAATACTCTCTCAGTTTAGTAATATTCTCTCAGTTTAGTAATATTCTCTCAGCTCTCTCAGTTAAGTTATACTCTCTCAGTTTAGTAATATTCTCTCAGTTTAGTAATACTCTCTCAGTTTAGTAATATTCTCTCAGTTTAGAAATACTCTCTCAGTTTAGTAATATTCTCTCAGCTCTCTCAGTTTAGTAATATTCTCTCAGTTTAGTAATACTCTCTCAGTTTAGTAATTCTCTCTCGGGTTGAGTAATACTCTCCCGGGTTAGTAATACTCGCTTAGTTTAGTAATATTCTCTCAGTTTAGTAATACTCTCTCAGTTTAGTAATACTCTCTCGGGTTAGTAATACTCTCTCGGGTTAGTAATACTCTCTCAGTTTAGTAATACTCTCTCGGTTGAGTAATACTCTCCCGGGTTAGTAATACTCGCTTAGTTTAGTAATATTCTCTCAGTTTAGTAATACTCTCTCGGGTTAGTAATACTCTCTCAGTTTAGTAATACTCTTCCGGGTTAGTAATACTCTCTAAATTTTGTAATATTCTCTCCGGTGAGTAATATTCTCTCAGTTGAGTAATACTGTCTCAGTTTAGTAAAACTGTCTCAGTTTAGTTATATCCTCTCAGTTTAGTAATACTATCTCAGTCTAGCAACACTCTCTCAGTTTATTAATACTCTCTCAGTTTAGTAATACTCTCTCAGTTGAGTAATAATCTCTCCGTTGAGTAATTTTCTCTCAGTTTAGTAACACTCTCTCAGTTTAGTAATACTCTCTCAGTTTAGTACTATTCTCTCAGTTTAGTAATACTCTCTCAGTTTAGTAATATTCTCTCAGCTCTCTCAGTTTAGTAATATTCTCTCAGTTTAGTAATACTCTCTCAGTTTAGTAATACTCTCTCGGGTTAGAAGTACTCTCTCAGTTTAGTAAAACTCTCTCAGTTTAGTAATACTCTCTCAGTCTTGTAATACTCTCTCAGCTCTCTCAGTTTAGTAATACTCTCTCAGTTTAGTAACACTCTCTCAGTTTAGTAATACTCTCTCAGTCTAGTAACACTCTCTCAGTTTAGTAACACTCTCTCAGTTTAGTAATACTCTCTCAGTTTAGTAATATTCTCTCAGTTTAGTAATACTCTCTCAGTCTAGTAACACTCTCTCAGTTTAGAAATACTCCCTCAGTTTAGTAATACTCTCTCAGTTTAGTAATATTCTCTCGGGTTAGTAATACTCTCTCAGTTTAGTAATACTCTCTCAGGTTAGTAATACTCTCTCGGTTTAGTAATACTCCCTCAGTTTAGTAATACTCTCCCAGTTTAGTAATATTCTCTCAGTTTAGTAATATTCTCTCATTTCTCTCAGTTTAGTAATACTCTCTCAGTTTAGTAATATTCTCTCAGTTTAGTAATACTCTCTCGGGTTAGTAATACTCTCTCAGTTTAGTAATGCTCTCTCAGTCTTGTAATACTCTCTCAGCTCTCTCAGTTTAGTAATACTCTCTCAGTTTAGTAACACTCTCTCAGTTTAGTAATACTTTCTCAGTCTAGTAACACTCTCTCAGTTTAGTAACACTCTCTCAGTTTAGTAATACTCTCTCAGTTTAGTAATATTCTCTCAGTTTAGTAATATTCTCTCAGCTCTCTCAGTTAAGTTATACTCTCTCAGTTTAGTAATATTCTCTCAGTTTAGTAATATTCTCTCAGTTTAGTAATATTCTCTCAGTTTAGTAATACTCTCTCAGCTCTCTCAGTTTAGTAATACTCTCTCAGTTTAGTAACACTATCTCAGTTTAGTAATACTCTCTCAGTCTAGTAACACTCCCTCCGTTGAGTAAAATTCTATCAGTTTAGTAATACTCTCTCAGTTTAGTAATAGTCTCTCAGTTTAGTAATACTCTCTCAGTTGAGTAATATTCTCTCAGTTTAGTAACACTCTCTCAGTTTAGTAATACTTTCTCAGTTTGGTAATACTCTCTCAGTTGAGTAATAATCTCACCGTTGAGTAATATTCTCTCAGTTTAGTAACACTCTCTCAGTTTAGTAATACTCTCTCAGTTTAGTAATATTCTCTCAGTTTAGTAATACTCTCTCAGTCTTGTAATACTCTCTCAGCTCTCTCAGTTTAGTAATACTCTCTCAGTTTAGTAACACTCTCTCAGTTTAGTAATACTCTCTCAGTCTAGTAACACTCTCTCAGTTTAGTAACACTCTCTCAGTTTAGTAATACTCTCTCAGTTTAGTAATATTCTCTCAGTTTAGTAATACTCTCTCAGTCTAGTAACACTCTCTCAGTTTAGAAATACTCTCTCAGTTGAGTAATACTATCTCAGTCTAGTAACACTCCCTCAGTTTAGTAATACTCTCTCAGTTTAGTAATATTCTCTCGGGTTAGTAATACTCTCTCAGTTTAGTAATACTCTCTCAGGTTAGTAATACTCTCTCGGTTTAGTAATACTCCCTCAGTTTAGTAATACTCTCCCAGTTTAGTAATATTCTCTCAGTTTAGTAATATTCTCTCATTTCTCTCAGTTTAGTAATACTCTCTCAGTTTAGTAATATTCTCTCAGTTTAGTAATACTCTCTCGGGTTAGTAATACTCTCTCAGTTTAGTAATGCTCTCTCAGTCTTGTAATACTCTCTCAGCTCTCTCAGTTTAGTAATACTCTCTCAGTTTAGTAACACTCTCTCAGTTTAGTAATACTTTCTCAGTCTAGTAACACTCTCTCAGTTTAGTAACACTCTCTCAGTTTAGTAATACTCTCTCAGTTTAGTAATATTCTCTCAGTTTAGTAATATTCTCTCAGCTCTCTCAGTTAAGTTATACTCTCTCAGTTTAGTAATATTCTCTCAGTTTAGTAATATTCTCTCAGTTTAGTAATATTCTCTCAGTTTAGTAATACTCTCTCAGCTCTCTCAGTTTAGTAATACTCTCTCAGTTTAGTAACACTATCTCAGTTTAGTAATACTCTCTCAGTCTAGTAACACTCCCTCCGTTGAGTAAAATTCTATCAGTTTAGTAATACTCTCTCAGTTTAGTAATAGTCTCTCAGTTTAGTAATACTCTCTCAGTTGAGTAATATTCTCTCAGTTTAGTAACACTCTCTCAGTTTAGTAATACTTTCTCAGTTTAGTAATACTCTCTCAGTTGAGTAATAATCTCACCGTTGAGTAATATTCTCTCAGTTTAGTAACACTCTCTAAGTTTAGTAATACTCTCTCAGTTTAGTAATATTCTCTCAGTTTAGTAATACTCTCTCAGTTTAGTAATATTCTCTCAGCTCTCTCAGTTTAGTAATATTCTCTCAGTTTAGTAATACTCTCTCAGTTTAGTAATTCTCTCTCGGGTTGAGTAATACTCTCCCGGGTTAGTAATACTCGCTTAGTTTAGTAATATTCTCTCAGTTTAGTAATACTCTCTCAGTTTAGTAATACTCTCTCGGGTTAGTAATACTCTCTCGGGTTAGTAATACTCTCTCAGTTTAGTAATACTCTCTCGGTTGAGTAATGCTCTCCCGGGTTAGTAATACTCGCTTAGTTTAGTAATATTCTCTCAGTTTAGTAATACTCTCTCAGTTTAGTAATACTCTCTCGGGTTAGTAATACTCTCTCGGGTTAGTAATACTCTCTCAGTTTAGTAATACTCTCTCGGTTGAGTAATACTCTCCCGGGTTAGTAATACTCGCTTAGTTTAGTAATATTCTCTCAGTTTAGTAATACTCTCTCGGGTTAGTAATACTCTCTCAGTTTAGTAATACTCTTCCGGGTTAGTAATACTCTCTAAATTTTGTAATATTCTCTCCGGTGAGTAATATTCTCTCAGTTGAGTAATACTGTCTCAGTTTAGTAAAACTGTCTCAGTTTAGTTATATCCTCTCAGTTTAGTAATACTATCTCAGTCTAGCAACACTCTCTCAGTTTATTAATACTCTCTCAGTTTAGTAATACTCTCTCAGTTGAGTAATAATCTCTCCGTTGAGTAATTTTCTCTCAGTTTAGTAACACTCTCTCAGTTTAGTAATACTCTCTCAGTTTAGTACTATTCTCTCAGTTTAGTAATATTCTCTCAGCTCTCTCAGTTTAGTAATATTCTCTCAGTTTAGTAATACTCTCTCAGTTTAGTAATACTCTCTCGGGTTAGAAGTACTCTCTCAGTTTAGTAAAACTCTCTCAGTTTAGTAATACTCTCTCAGTCTTGTAATACTCTCTCAGTTTAGTAACACTCTCTCAGTTTAGTAATACTCTCTCAGTCTAGTAACACTCTCTCAGTTTAGTAACACTCTCTCAGTTTAGTAATACTCTCTCAGTTTAGTAATATTCTCTCAGTTTAGTAATACTCTCTCAGTCTAGTAACACTCTCTCAGTTTAGAAATACTCCCTCAGTTTAGTAATACTCTCTCAGTTTAGTAATATTCTCTCGGGTTAGTAATACTCTCTCAGTTTAGTAATACTCTCTCAGGTTAGTAATACTCTCTCGGTTTAGTAATACTCCCTCAGTTTAGTAATACTCTCCCAGTTTAGTAATATTCTCTCAGTTTAGTAATATTCTCTCATTTCTCTCAGTTTAGTAATACTCTCTCAGTTTAGTAATATTCTCTCAGTTTAGTAAAACTCTCTCAGTTTAGTAATACTCTCTCAGTCTTGTAATACTCTCTCAGCTCTCTCAGTTTAGTAATACTCTCTCAGTTTAGTAACACTCTCTCAGTTTAGTAATACTCTCTCAGTCTAGTAACACTCTCTCAGTTTAGTAACACTCTCTCAGTTTAGTAATACTCTCTCAGTTTAGTAATATTCTCTCAGTTTAGTAATACTCTCTCAGTCTAGTAACACTCTCTCAGTTTAGAAATACTCCCTCAGTTTAGTAATACTCTCTCAGTTTAGTAATATTCTCTCGGGTTAGTAATACTCTCTCAGTTTAGTAATACTCTCTCAGGTTAGTAATACTCTCTCGGTTTAGTAATACTCCCTCAGTTTAGTAATACTCTCCCAGTTTAGTAATATTCTCTCAGTTTAGTAATATTCTCTCATTTCTCTCAGTTTAGTAATACTCTCTCAGTTTAGTAATATTCTCTCAGTTTAGTAATACTCTCTCGGGTTAGTAATACTCTCTCAGTTTAGTAATGCTCTCTCAGTCTTGTAATACTCTCTCAGCTCTCTCAGTTTAGTAATACTCTCTCAGTTTAGTAACACTCTCTCAGTTTAGTAATACTTTCTCAGTCTAGTAACACTCTCTCAGTTTAGTAACACTCTCTCAGTTTAGTAATACTCTCTCAGTTTAGTAATATTCTCTCAGTTTAGTAATATTCTCTCAGCTCTCTCAGTTAAGTTATACTCTCTCAGTTTAGTAATATTCTCTCAGTTTAGTAATATTCTCTCAGTTTAGTAATATTCTCTCAGTTTAGTAATACTCTCTCAGCTCTCTCAGTTTAGTAATACTCTCTCAGTTTAGTAACACTATCTCAGTTTAGTAATACTCTCTCAGTCTAGTAACACTCCCTCCGTTGAGTAAAATTCTATCAGTTTAGTAATACTCTCTCAGTTTAGTAATAGTCTCTCAGTTTAGTAATACTCTCTCAGTTGAGTAATATTCTCTCAGTTTAGTAACACTCTCTCAGTTTAGTAATACTTTCTCAGTTTAGTAATACTCTCTCAGTTGAGTAATAATCTCACCGTTGAGTAATATTCTCTCAGTTTAGTAACACTCTCTCAGTTTAGTAATACTCTCTCAGTTTAGTAATATTCTCTCAGTTTAGTAATACTCTCTCAGTCTTGTAATACTCTCTCAGCTCTCTCAGTTTAGTAATACTCTCTCAGTTTAGTAACACTCTCTCAGTTTAGTAATACTCTCTCAGTCTAGTAACACTCTCTCAGTTTAGTAACACTCTCTCAGTTTAGTAATACTCTCTCAGTTTAGTAATATTCTCTCAGTTTAGTAATACTCTCTCAGTCTAGTAACACTCTCTCAGTTTAGAAATACTCTCTCAGTTGAGTAATACTATCTCAGTCTAGTAACACTCCCTCAGTTTAGTAATACTCTCTCAGTTTAGTAATATTCTCTCGGGTTAGTAATACTCTCTCAGTTTAGTAATACTCTCTCAGGTTAGTAATACTCTCTCGGTTTAGTAATACTCCCTCAGTTTAGTAATACTCTCCCAGTTTAGTAATATTCTCTCAGTTTAGTAATATTCTCTCATTTCTCTCAGTTTAGTAATACTCTCTCAGTTTAGTAATATTCTCTCAGTTTAGTAATACTCTCTCGGGTTAGTAATACTCTCTCAGTTTAGTAATGCTCTCTCAGTCTTGTAATACTCTCTCAGCTCTCTCAGTTTAGTAATACTCTCTCAGTTTAGTAACACTCTCTCAGTTTAGTAATACTTTCTCAGTCTAGTAACACTCTCTCAGTTTAGTAACACTCTCTCAGTTTAGTAATACTCTCTCAGTTTAGTAATATTCTCTCAGTTTAGTAATATTCTCTCAGCTCTCTCAGTTAAGTTATACTCTCTCAGTTTAGTAATATTCTCTCAGTTTAGTAATATTCTCTCAGTTTAGTAATATTCTCTCAGTTTAGTAATACTCTCTCAGCTCTCTCAGTTTAGTAATACTCTCTCAGTTTAGTAACACTATCTCAGTTTAGTAATACTCTCTCAGTCTAGTAACACTCCCTCCGTTGAGTAAAATTCTATCAGTTTAGTAATACTCTCTCAGTTTAGTAATAGTCTCTCAGTTTAGTAATACTCTCTCAGTTGAGTAATATTCTCTCAGTTTAGTAACACTCTCTCAGTTTAGTAATACTTTCTCAGTTTAGTAATACTCTCTCAGTTGAGTAATAATCTCACCGTTGAGTAATATTCTCTCAGTTTAGTAACACTCTCTCAGTTTAGTAATACTCTCTCAGTTTAGTAATATTCTCTCAGTTTAGTAATACTCTCTCAGTTTAGTAATATTCTCTCAGCTCTCTCAGTTTAGTAATATTCTCTCAGTTTAGTAATACTCTCTCAGTTTAGTAATTCTCTCTCGGGTTGAGTAATACTCTCCCGGGTTAGTAATACTCGCTTAGTTTAGTAATATTCTCTCAGTTTAGTAATACTCTCTCAGTTTAGTAATACTCTCTCGGGTTAGTAATACTCTCTCAGTTTAGTAATACTCTCTCAGTTTAGTAATACTCTCTCGGTTGAGTAATACTCTCCCGGGTTAGTAATACTCGCTTAGTTTAGTAATATTCTCTCAGTTTAGTAATACTCTCTCGGGTTAGTAATACTCTCTCAGTTTAGTAATACTCTCTCGGGATAGTAATACTCTCTCGGGTTAGTAATACTCTCTCAGTTTAGTAATACTCTCTCAGTTTAGTAATTCTCTCTCGGTTGAGTAATACTCTCCCGGGTTAGTAATACTCGCTTAGTTTAGTAATATTCTCTCAATTTAGTAATACTCTCTCGGGTTAGTAATACTCTCTCAGTTTAGTAATACTCTTCCGGGTTAGTAATACTCTCTAAATTTAGTAATATTCTCTCCGGTGAGTAATATTCTCTCAGTTGAGTAATACTGTCTCAGTTTAGTAAAACTGTCTCAGTTTAGTTATATTCTCTCAGTTTAGTAATACTATCTCAGTCTAGCAACACTCTCTCAGTTTATTAATACTCTCTCAGTTTAGTAATACTCTCTCAGTTGAGTAATAATCTCTCCGTTGAGTAATTTTCTCTCAGTTTAGTAACACTCTCTCAGTTTAGTAATACTCTCTCAGTTTAGTAATATTCTCTCAGTTTAGTAATACTCTCTCAGTTTAGTAATATTCTCTCAGCTCTCTCAGTTTAGTAATATTCTCTCAGTTTAGTAATACTCTCTCAGTTTAGTAATACTCTCTCGGGTTATAAGTACTCTCTCAGTTTAGTAAAACTCTCTCAGTTTAGTAATACTCTCTCAGTCTTGTAATACTCTCTCAGCTCTCTCAGTTTAGTAATACTCTCTCAGTTTAGTAACACTCTCTCAGTTTAGTAATACTCTCTCAGTCTAGTAACACTCTCTCAGTTTAGTAACACTCTCTCAGTTTAGTAATACTCTCTCAGTTTAGTAATATTCTCTCAGTTTAGTAATACTCTCTCAGTCTAGTAACACTCTCTCAGTTTAGTAATACTCTCTCAGTTGAGTAATACTATCTCAGTCTAGTAACACTCTCTCAGTTTAGTAATACTCTCTCAGTTTAGTAATATTCTCTCGGGTTAGTAATACTCTCTCGGTTTAGTAATACTCTCACAGTTTAGTAATACTCTCTCGGGTTAGTAATACTCTCTCAGTTTAATAATACTCTCACAGTTTAGTAATATTCTCTCTGTTTAGTAATACTCTCTCAGGTTAGTAATATTCTCTCAGTTTAGTAATACTCTCTCAGTCTAGTAACACTCTCTCAGTTTAGTAAAACTGTCTCAGTTTAGTTATATCCTCTCAGTTTAGTTATACTATCTCAGTCTAGCAACACTCTCTCAGTTTAGTAATACTCTCTCAGTTTAGTAATACTCTCTCAGTTGAGTAATAATCTCTCCGTTGAGTAATTTTCTCTCAGTTTAGTAACACTCTCTCAGTTTAGTAATACTCTCTCAGTTTAGTAATATTCTCTCAGTCTTGTAATACTCTCTCAGCTCTCTCAGTTTAGTAATACTCTCTCAGTTTAGTAACACTCTCTCAGTTTAGTAATACTTTCTCAGTCTAGTAACACTCTCTTAGTTTAGTAACACTCTCTCAGTTTAGTAATACTCTCTCAGTTTAGTAATATTCTCTCAGTTTAGTAATACTCTCTCAGTTTAGTAATATTCTCTCAGCTCTCTCAGTTTAGTAATACTCTCTCAGTTTAGTAATATTCTCTCAGTATAGTAATATTCTCTCAGTTTAGTAATACTCTCTCAGCTCTCTCAGTTTAGTAATACTCTCTCAGTTTAGTAACACTATCTCAGTTTAGTAATACTCTCTCAGTCTAGTAACACTCCCTCCGTTGAGTAAAATTCTATCAGTTTAGTAATACTCTCTCAGTTTAGTAATACTCTCTCAGTTTAGTAATACTCTCTCAGTTGAGTAATATTCTCTCAGTTTAGTAACAATCTCTCAGTTTAGTAATACTTTCTCAGTTTAGTAATACTCTCTCAGTTGAGTAATAATCTCACCGTTGAGTAATATTCTCTCAGTTTAGTAACACTCTCTCAGTTTAGTAATACTCTCTCAGTTTAGTAATATTCTCTCAGTTTAGTAATACTCTCTCAGTTTAGTAATATTCTCTCAGCTCTCTCAGTTTAGTAATATTCTCTCAGTTTAGTAATACTCTCTCAGTTTAGTAATTCTCTCTCGGGTTAGTAATACTCTCTCAGTTTAGTAATACTCTCTCGGGTTAGTAATACTCTCTCGGGTTAGTAATACTCTCTCAGTTTAGTAATACTCTCTCGGTTGAGTAATACTCTCCCGGGTTAGTAATACTCGCTTAGTTTAGTAATATTCTCTCAGTTTAGTAATACTCTCTCGGGTTAGTAATACTCTCTCAGTTTAGTAATACTCTTCCGGGTTAGTAATACTCTCTAAATTTAGTAATATTCTCTCCGGTGAGTAATATTCTCTCAGTTGAGTAATACTGTCTCAGTTTAGTAAAACTGTCTCAGTTTAGTTATATCCTCTCAGTTTAGTAATACTATCTCAGTCTAGCAACACTCTCTCAGTTTATTAATACTCTCTCAGTTTAGTAATACTCTCTCAGTTGAGTAATTTTCTCTCAGTTTAGTAACACTCTCTCAGTTTAGTAATACTCTCTCAGTTTAGTAATATTCTCTCAGTTTAGTAATACTCTCTCAGTTTAGTAATATTCTCTCAGCTCTCTCAGTTTAGTAATATTCTCTCAGTTTAGTAATACTCTCTCAGTTTAGTAATACTCTCTCGGGTTAGAAGTACTCTCTCAGTTTAGTAATACTCTCTCAGTCTTGTAATACTCTCTCAGCTCTCTCAGTTTAGTAATACTCTCTCAGTTTAGTAATATTCTCTCAGTTTAGTAATACTCTCTCAGCTCTCTCAGTTTAGTAATACTCTCTCAGTTTAGTAATACTCTCTCAGGTTAGTAATACTCTCTTGGTTTAGTAATACTCCCCCAGTTTAGTAATACTCTCTCAGTTTAGTAATATTTTCTCAGTTTAGTAATATTCTCTCAGCTCTCTTAGTTTAGTAATTTTCTCTCAGTTTAGTAATATTCTCTCAGTATAGTAATATTCTCTCAGTTTAGTAATACTCTCTCAGCTCTCTCAGTTTAGTAATACTCTCTCAGTTTAGTAACACTATCTCAGTTTAGTAATACTCTCTCAGTCTAGTAACACTCCCTCTGTTGAGTAAAATTCTATCAGTTTAGTAATACTCTCTCAGTTTAGTAATACTCTCTCAGTTTAGTAATACTCTCTCAGTTGAGTAATATTCTCTCAGTTTAGTAACACTCTCTCAGTTTAGTAATACTTTCTCAGTTTAGTAATACTCTCTCAGTTGAGTAATAATCTCACCGTTGAGTAATATTCTCTCAGTTTAGTAACACTCTCTCAGTTTAGTAATACTCTCTCAGTTTAGTAATATTCTCTCAGTTTAGTAATACTCTCTCAGTTTAGTAATATTCTCTCAGCTCTCTCAGTTTAGTAATATTCTCTCAGTTTAGTAATACTCTCTCAGTTTAGTAATTCTCTCTCGGGTTAGTAATACTCTCTCAGTTTAGTAATACTCTCTCGGGTTAGTAATACTCTCTCGGGTTAGTAATACTCTCTCAGTTTAGTAATACTCTCTCGGTTGAGTAATACTCTCCCGGGTTAGTAATACTCGCTTAGTTTAGTAATATTCTCTCAGTTTAGTAATACTCTCTCGGGTTAGTAATACTCTCTCAGTTTAGTAATACTCTTCCGGGTTAGTAATACTCTCTAAATTTAGTAATATTCTCTCCGGTGAGTAATATTCTCTCAGTTGAGTAATACTGTCTCAGTTTAGTAAAACTGTCTCAGTTTAGTTATATCCTCTCAGTTTAGTAATACTATCTCAGTCTAGCAACACTCTCTCAGTTTATTAATACTCTCTCAGTTTAGTAATACTCTCTCAGTTGAGTAATAATCTCTCCGTTGAGTAATTTTCTCTCAGTTTAGTAACACTCTCTCAGTTTAGTAATACTCTCTCAGTTTAGTAATATTCTCTCAGTTTAGTAATACTCTCTCAGTTTAGTAATATTCTCTCAGCTCTCTCAGTTTAGTAATATTCTCTCAGTTTAGTAATACTCTCTCAGTTTAGTAATACTCTCTCAGTCTAGTAACACTCTCTCAGTTTAGTAACACTCTCTCAGTTTAGTAATACTCTCTCAGTTTAGTAATATTCTCTCAGTTTAGTAATACTCTCTCAGTCTAGTAACACTCTGTCAGTTTAGAAATACTCTGTCAGTTTAGAAATACTCTGTCAGTTTAGAAATACTCTCTCAGTCTAGTAACACTCTCTCAGTTTAGTAACACTCTCTCAGTTTAGTAATACTCTCTCAGTTTAGTAATATTCTCTCAGTTTAGTAATACTCTCTCAGTCTAGTAACACTCTCTCAGTTTAGTAAAACTGTCTCAGTTTAGTTATATCCTCTCAGTTTAGTAATACTATCTCAGTCTAGCAACACTCTCTCTGGTTAGTAATACTCTCTCAGTTTAGTAATACTCTCACAGGTTAGTAATACTGTCTCGGTTTAGTAATACTCCCTCAGTTTAGTAATTCTCTCCCAGTTTAGTAATATTCTCTCAGTTTAGTAATATTCTCTAATTTCTCTCAGTTTAGTAACACTCTCTCAGTTTAGTAATATTCTCTCAGTTTAGTAATACTCTCTCGGGTTAGTAATATTCTCTCTGTTTAGTAATACTCTCTCAGGTTAGTAATATTCTCTCAGTTTAGTAATACTCTCTCAGTCTAGTAACACTCTCTCAGTTTAGTAAAACTGTCTCAGTTTAGTTATATCCTCTCAGTTTAGTAATACTATCTCAGTCTAGCAACACTCTCTCTGGTTAGTAATACTCTCTCAGTTTAGTAATACTCTCACAGGTTAGTAATACTGTCTCAGTTTAGTAATACTCCCTCAGTTTAGTAATTCTCTCCCAGTTTAGTAATATTCTCTCAGTTTAGTAATATTCTCTAATTTCTCTCAGTTTAGTAACACTCTCTCAGTTTAGTAATACTCTCTCAGTTTAGTAATACTCTCTCAGTTTAGTAATACTCTCTCAGTTGAGTAATATTCTCTCAGTTTAGTAACAATCTCTCAGTTTAGTAATACTTTCTCAGTTTAGTAATACTCTCTCAGTTGAGTAATAATCTCACCGTTGAGTAATATTCTCTCAGTTTAGTAACACTCTCTCAGTTTAGTAATACTCTCTCAGTTTAGTAATATTCTCTCAGTTTAGTAATACTCTCTCAGTTTAGTAATATTCTCTCAGCTCTCTCAGTTTAGTAATATTCTCTCAGTTTAGTAATACTCTCTCAGTTTAGTAATTCTCTCTCGGGTTAGTAATACTCTCTCAGTTTAGTAATACTCTCTCGGGTTAGTAATACTCTCTCAGTTTAGTAATACTCGCTTAGTTTAGTAATACTCTCTCAGTTTAGTAATACTCTCTCGGGTTAGTAATACTCGCTTAGTTTAGTAATATTCTCTCAGTTTAGTAATACTCTCTCGGGTTAGTAATACTCTCTCAGTTTAGTAATACTCTCTCGGGTTAGTAATACTCTCTAAATTTAGTAATATTCTCTCCGGTGAGTAATATTCTCTCAGTTGAGTAATACTGTCTCAGTTTAGTAAAACTGTCTCAGTTTAGTTATATCCTCTCAGTTTAGTAATACTATCTCAGTCTAGCAACACTCTCTCAGTTTATTAATACTCTCTCAGTTTAGTAATACTCTCTCAGTTGAGTAATTTTCTCTCAGTTTAGTAATACTCTCTCGGGTTAGTAATACTCTCTCAGTTTAGTAATACTCTCTCGGGTTAGTAATACTCTCTCAGTTTAGTAATACTCTCTCAGCTCTCTCAGTTTAGTAATACTCTCTCAGTTTAGTAACACTCTCTCAGTTTAGTAATACTTTCTCAGTCTAGTAACACTCTCTTAGTTTAGTAACACTCTCTCAGTTTAGTAATACTCTCTCAGTTTAGTAATACTCTCTCAGTTTAGTAATATTTTCTCAGTTTAGTAATATTCTCTCAGCTCTCTTAGTTTAGTAATTTTCTCTCAGTTTAGTAATATTCTCTCAGTATAGTAATATTCTCTCAGTTTAGTAATACTCTCTCAGCTCTCTCAGTTTAGTAATACTCTCTCAGTTTAGTAACACTATCTCAGTTTAGTAATACTCTCTCAGTCTAGTAACACTCCCTCCGTTGAGTAAAATTCTATCAGTTTAGTAATACTCTCTCAGTTTAGTAATACTCTCTCAGTTTAGTAATACTCTCTCAGTTGAGTAATATTCTCTCAGTTTAGTAACAATCTCTCAGTTTAGTAATACTTTCTCAGTTTAGTAATACTCTCTCAGTTGAGTAATAATCTCACCGTTGAGTAATATTCTCTCAGTTTAGTAACACTCTCTCAGTTTAGTAATACTCTCTCAGTTTAGTAATATTCTCTCAGTTTAGTAATACTCTCTCAGTTTAGTAATATTCTCTCAGCTCTCTCAGTTTAGTAATATTCTCTCAGTTTAGTAATACTCTCTCAGTTTAGTAATTCTCTCTCGGGTTAGTAATACTCTCTCAGTTTAGTAATACTCTCTCGGGTTAGTAATACTCTCTCGGGTTAGTAATACTCTCTCAGTTTAGTAATACTCTCTCGGTTGAGTAATACTCTCCCGGGTTAGTAATACTCGCTTAGTTTAGTAATATTCTCTCAGTTTAGTAATACTCTCTCGGGTTAGTAATACTCTCTCAGTTTAGTAATACTCTTCCGGGTTAGTAATACTCTCTAAATTTAGTAATATTCTCTCCGGTGAGTAATATTCTCTCAGTTGAGTAATACTGTCTCAGTTTAGTAAAACTGTCTCAGTTTAGTTATATCCTCTCAGTTTAGTAATACTATCTCAGTCTAGCAACACTCTCTCAGTTTATTAATACTCTCTCAGTTTAGTAATACTCTCTCAGTTGAGTAATTTTCTCTCAGTTTAGTAACACTCTCTCAGTTTAGTAATACTCTCTCAGTTTAGTAATATTCTCTCAGTTTAGTAATACTCTCTCAGTTTAGTAATATTCTCTCAGCTCTCTCAGTTTAGTAATATTCTCTCAGTTTAGTAATACTCTCTCAGTTTAGTAATACTCTCTCGGGTTAGAAGTACTCTCTCAGTTTAGTAATACTCTCTCAGTCTTGTAATACTCTCTCAGCTCTCTCAGTTTAGTAATACTCTCTCAGTTTAGTAATATTCTCTCAGTTTAGTAATACTCTCTCAGCTCTCTCAGTTTAGTAATACTCTCTCAGTTTAGTAATACTCTCTCAGGTTAGTAATACTCTCTTGGTTTAGTAATACTCCCCCAGTTTAGTAATACTCTCTCAGTTTAGTAATATTTTCTCAGTTTAGTAATATTCTCTCAGCTCTCTTAGTTTAGTAATTTTCTCTCAGTTTAGTAATATTCTCTCAGTATAGTAATATTCTCTCAGTTTAGTAATACTCTCTCAGCTCTCTCAGTTTAGTAATACTCTCTCAGTTTAGTAACACTATCTCAGTTTAGTAATACTCTCTCAGTCTAGTAACACTCCCTCTGTTGAGTAAAATTCTATCAGTTTAGTAATACTCTCTCAGTTTAGTAATACTCTCTCAGTTTAGTAATACTCAGTTGAGTAATATTCTCTCAGTTTAGTAACACTCTCTCAGTTTAGTAATACTTTCTCAGTTTAGTAATACTCTCTCAGTTGAGTAATAATCTCACCGTTGAGTAATATTCTCTCAGTTTAGTAACACTCTCTCAGTTTAGTAATACTCTCTCAGTTTAGTAATATTCTCTCAGTTTAGTAATACTCTCTCAGTTTAGTAATATTCTCTCAGCTCTCTCAGTTTAGTAATATTCTCTCAGTTTAGTAATACTCTCTCAGTTTAGTAATTCTCTCTCGGGTTAGTAATACTCTCTCAGTTTAGTAATACTCTCTCGGGTTAGTAATACTCTCTCGGGTTAGTAATACTCTCTCAGTTTAGTAATACTCTCTCGGTTGAGTAATACTCTCCCGGGTTAGTAATACTCGCTTAGTTTAGTAATATTCTCTCAGTTTAGTAATACTCTCTCGGGTTAGTAATACTCTCTCAGTTTAGTAATACTCTTCCGGGTTAGTAATACTCTCTAAATTTAGTAATATTCTCTCCGGTGAGTAATATTCTCTCAGTTGAGTAATACTGTCTCAGTTTAGTAAAACTGTCTCAGTTTAGTTATATCCTCTCAGTTTAGTAATACTATCTCAGTCTAGCAACACTCTCTCAGTTTATTAATACTCTCTCAGTTTAGTAATACTCTCTCAGTTGAGTAATAATCTCTCCGTTGAGTAATTTTCTCTCAGTTTAGTAACACTCTCTCAGTTTAGTAATACTCTCTCAGTTTAGTAATATTCTCTCAGTTTAGTAATACTCTCTCAGTTTAGTAATATTCTCTCAGCTCTCTCAGTTTAGTAATATTCTCTCAGTTTAGTAATACTCTCTCAGTTTAGTAATACTCTCTCAGTCTAGTAACACTCTCTCAGTTTAGTAACACTCTCTCAGTTTAGTAATACTCTCTCAGTTTAGTAATATTCTCTCAGTTTAGTAATACTCTCTCAGTCTAGTAACACTCTGTCAGTTTAGAAATACTCTGTCAGTTTAGAAATACTCTGTCAGTTTAGAAATACTCTCTCAGTCTAGTAACACTCTCTCAGTTTAGTAACACTCTCTCAGTTTAGTAATACTCTCTCAGTTTAGTAATATTCTCTCAGTTTAGTAATACTCTCTCAGTCTAGTAACACTCTCTCAGTTTAGTAAAACTGTCTCAGTTTAGTTATATCCTCTCAGTTTAGTAATACTATCTCAGTCTAGCAACACTCTCTCTGGTTAGTAATACTCTCTCAGTTTAGTAATACTCTCACAGGTTAGTAATACTGTCTCGGTTTAGTAATACTCCCTCAGTTTAGTAATACTCTCCCAGTTTAGTAATATTCTCTCAGTTTAGTAATATTCTCTAATTTCTCTCAGTTTAGTAACACTCTCTCAGTTTAGTAATATTCTCTCAGTTTAGTAATACTCTCTCGGGTTAGTAATATTCTCTCTGTTTAGTAATACTCTCTCAGGTTAGTAATATTCTCTCAGTTTAGTAATACTCTCTCAGTCTAGTAACACTCTCTCAGTTTAGTAAAACTGTCTCAGTTTAGTTATATCCTCTCAGTTTAGTAATATTATCTCAGTCTAGCAACACTCTCTCAGTTTAGTAATACTCTCTCAGTTTAGTAATATTCTCTCAGTTTAGTAATACTCTCTCAGCTCTCTCAGTTTAGTAATACTCTCTCAGTTTAGTAATATTCTCTCAGTCTTGTAATACTCTCTCAGCTCTCTCAGTTTAGTAATACTCTCTCAGTTTAGTAACACTCTCTCAGTTTAGTAATACTTTCTCAGTCTAGTAACACTCTCTTAGTTTAGTAACACTCTCTCAGTTTAGTAATACTCTCTCAGTTTAGTAATACTCTCTCAGTTTAGTAATATTTTCTCAGTTTAGTAATATTCTCTCAGCTCTCTTAGTTTAGTAATTTTCTCTCAGTTTAGTAATATTCTCTCAGTATAGTAATATTCTCTCAGTTTAGTAATACTCTCTCAGCTCTCTCAGTTTAGTAATACTCTCTCAGTTTAGTAACACTATCTCAGTTTAGTAATACTCTCTCAGTCTAGTAACACTCCCTCCGTTGAGTAAAATTCTATCAGTTTAGTAATACTCTCTCAGTTTAGTAATACTCTCTCAGTTTAGTAATATTCTCTCAGTTTAGTAATATTCTCTCAGTTTAGTAACACTCTCTCAGTTTAGTAATACTTTCTCAGTTTAGTAATACTCTCTCAGTTGAGTAATAATCTCACCGTTGAGTAATATTCTCTCAGTTTAGTAACACTCTCTCAGTTTAGTAATACTCTCTCAGTTTAGTAATATTCTCTCAGTTTAGTAATACTCTCTCAGTTTAGTAATATTCTCTCAGCTCTCTCAGTTTAGTAATATTCTCTCAGTTTAGTAATACTCTCTCAGTTTAGTAATTCTCTCTCGGGTTAGTAATACTCTCTCAGTTTAGTAATACTCTCTCGGGTTAGTAATACTCTCTCGGGTTAGTAATACTCTCTCAGTTTAGTAATACTCTCTCGGTTGAGTAATACTCTCCCGGGTTAGTAATACTCGCTTAGTTTAGTAATATTCTCTCAGTTTAGTAATACTCTCTCGGGTTAGTAATACTCTCTCAGTTTAGTAATACTCTTCCGGGTTAGTAATACTCTCTAAATTTAGTAATATTCTCTCCGGTGAGTAATATTCTCTCAGTTGAGTAATACTGTCTCAGTTTAGTAAAACTGTCTCAGTTTAGTTATATCCTCTCAGTTTAGTAATACTATCTCAGTCTAGCAACACTCTCTCAGTTTATTAATACTCTCTCAGTTTAGTAATACTCTCTCAGTTGAGTAATTTTCTCTCAGTTTAGTAACACTCTCTCAGTTTAGTAATACTCTCTCAGTTTAGTAATATTCTCTCAGTTTAGTAATACTCTCTCAGTTTAGTAATATTCTCTCAGCTCTCTCAGTTTAGTAATATTCTCTCAGTTTAGTAATACTCTCTCAGTTTAGTAATACTCTCTCGGGTTAGAAGTACTCTCTCAGTTTAGTAATACTCTCTCAGTCTTGTAATACTCTCTCAGCTCTCTCAGTTTAGTAATACTCTCTCAGTTTAGTAATATTCTCTCAGTTTAGTAATACTCTCTCAGCTCTCTCAGTTTAGTAATACTCTCTCAGTTTAGTAATACTCTCTCAGGTTAGTAATACTCTCTTGGTTTAGTAATACTCCCCCAGTTTAGTAATACTCTCTCAGTTTAGTAATATTTTCTCAGTTTAGTAATATTCTCTCAGCTCTCTTAGTTTAGTAATTTTCTCTCAGTTTAGTAATATTCTCTCAGTATAGTAATATTCTCTCAGTTTAGTAATACTCTCTCAGCTCTCTCAGTTTAGTAATACTCTCTCAGTTTAGTAACACTATCTCAGTTTAGTAATACTCTCTCAGTCTAGTAACACTCCCTCTGTTGAGTAAAATTCTATCAGTTTAGTAATACTCTCTCAGTTTAGTAATACTCTCTCAGTTTAGTAATACTCTCTCAGTTGAGTAATATTCTCTCAGTTTAGTAACACTCTCTCAGTTTAGTAATACTTTCTCAGTTTAGTAATACTCTCTCAGTTGAGTAATAATCTCACCGTTGAGTAATATTCTCTCAGTTTAGTAACACTCTCTCAGTTTAGTAATACTCTCTCAGTTTAGTAATATTCTCTCAGTTTAGTAATACTCTCTCAGTTTAGTAATATTCTCTCAGCTCTCTCAGTTTAGTAATATTCTCTCAGTTTAGTAATACTCTCTCAGTTTAGTAATTCTCTCTCGGGTTAGTAATACTCTCTCAGTTTAGTAATACTCTCTCGGGTTAGTAATACTCTCTCGGGTTAGTAATACTCTCTCAGTTTAGTAATACTCTCTCGGTTGAGTAATACTCTCCCGGGTTAGTAATACTCGCTTAGTTTAGTAATATTCTCTCAGTTTAGTAATACTCTCTCGGGTTAGTAATACTCTCTCAGTTTAGTAATACTCTTCCGGGTTAGTAATACTCTCTAAATTTAGTAATATTCTCTCCGGTGAGTAATATTCTCTCAGTTGAGTAATACTGTCTCAGTTTAGTAAAACTGTCTCAGTTTAGTTATATCCTCTCAGTTTAGTAATACTATCTCAGTCTAGCAACACTCTCTCAGTTTATTAATACTCTCTCAGTTTAGTAATACTCTCTCAGTTGAGTAATAATCTCTCCGTTGAGTAATTTTCTCTCAGTTTAGTAACACTCTCTCAGTTTAGTAATACTCTCTCAGTTTAGTAATATTCTCTCAGTTTAGTAATACTCTCTCAGTTTAGTAATATTCTCTCAGCTCTCTCAGTTTAGTAATATTCTCTCAGTTTAGTAATACTCTCTCAGTTTAGTAATACTCTCTCAGTCTAGTAACACTCTCTCAGTTTAGTAACACTCTCTCAGTTTAGTAATACTCTCTCAGTTTAGTAATATTCTCTCAGTTTAGTAATACTCTCTCAGTCTAGTAACACTCTGTCAGTTTAGAAATACTCTGTCAGTTTAGAAATACTCTGTCAGTTTAGAAATACTCTCTCAGTCTAGTAACACTCTCTCAGTTTAGTAACACTCTCTCAGTTTAGTAATACTCTCTCAGTTTAGTAATATTCTCTCAGTTTAGTAATACTCTCTCAGTCTAGTAACACTCTCTCAGTTTAGTAAAACTGTCTCAGTTTAGTTATATCCTCTCAGTTTAGTAATACTATCTCAGTCTAGCAACACTCTCTCTGGTTAGTAATACTCTCTCAGTTTAGTAATACTCTCACAGGTTAGTAATACTGTCTCGGTTTAGTAATACTCCCTCAGTTTAGTAATTCTCTCCCAGTTTAGTAATATTCTCTCAGTTTAGTAATATTCTCTAATTTCTCTCAGTTTAGTAACACTCTCTCAGTTTAGTAATATTCTCTCAGTTTAGTAATACTCTCTCGGGTTAGTAATATTCTCTCTGTTTAGTAATACTCTCTCAGGTTAGTAATATTCTCTCAGTTTAGTAATACTCTCTCAGTCTAGTAACACTCTCTCAGTTTAGTAAAACTGTCTCAGTTTAGTTATATCCTCTCAGTTTAGTAATATTATCTCAGTCTAGCAACACTCTCTCAGTTTAGTAATACTCTCTCAGTTTAGTAATATTCTCTCAGTTTAGTAATACTCTCTCAGCTCTCTCAGTTTAGTAATACTCTCTCAGTTTAGTAATATTCTCTCAGCTCTCTCAGTTTAGTAATATTCTCTCAGTTTAGTAATACTCTCTCAGTTTAGTAATACTCTCTCAGTCTAGTAACACTCTCTCAGTTTAGTAACACTCTCTCAGTTTAGTAATACTCTCTCAGTTTAGTAATATTCTCTCAGTTTAGTAATACTCTCTCAGTCTAGTAACACTCTGTCAGTTTAGAAATACTCTGTCAGTTTAGAAATACTCTGTCAGTTTAGAAATACTCTCTCAGTCTAGTAACACTCTCTCAGTTTAGTAACACTCTCTCAGTTTAGTAATACTCTCTCAGTTTAGTAATATTCTCTCAGTTTAGTAATACTCTCTCAGTCTAGTAACACTCTCTCAGTTTAGTAAAACTGTCTCAGTTTAGTTATATCCTCTCAGTTTAGTAATACTATCTCAGTCTAGCAACACTCTCTCTGGTTAGTAATACTCTCTCAGTTTAGTAATACTCTCACAGGTTAGTAATACTGTCTCGGTTTAGTAATACTCCCTCAGTTTAGTAATTCTCTCCCAGTTTAGTAATATTCTCTCAGTTTAGTAATATTCTCTCAGTTTAGTAATACTCTCTCGGGTTAGTAATATTCTCTCTGTTTAGTAATACTCTCTCAGGTTAGTAATATTCTCTCAGTTTAGTAATACTCTCTCAGTCTAGTAACACTCTCTCAGTTTAGTAAAACTGTCTCAGTTTAGTTATATCCTCTCAGTTTAGTAATATTATCTCAGTCTAGCAACACTCTCTCAGTTTAGTAATACTCTCTCAGTTTAGTAATATTCTCTCAGTTTAGTAATACTCTCTCAGCTCTCTCAGTTTAGTAATACTCTCTCAGTTTAGTAACACTATCTCAGTTTAGTAAAATTCTATCAGTTTAGTAATACTCTCTCAGTTTAGTAATACTCTCTCAGTTTAGTAATACTCTCTCAGTTGAGTAATATTCTCTCAGTTTAGTAACACTCTCTCAGTTTAGTAATACTTTCTCAGTTTAGTAATACTCTCTCAGTTGAGTAATAATCTCACCGTTGAGTAATATTCTCTCAGTTTAGTAATACTCTCTCAGGTTAGTAATATTCTCTCAGTTTAGTAATACTCTCTCAGTCTAGTAACACTCTCTCAGTTTAGTAAAACTGTCTCAGTTTAGTTATATCCTCTCAGTTTAGTAATATTATCTCAGTCTAGCAACACTCTCTCAGTTTAGTAATACTCTCTCAGTTTAGTAATATTCTCTCAGTTTAGTAATACTCTCTCAGCTCTCTCAGTTTAGTAATACTCTCTCAGTTTAGTAACACTATCTCAGTTTAGTAAAATTCTATCAGTTTAGTAATACTCTCTCAGTTTAGTAATACTCTCTCAGTTTAGTAATACTCTCTCAGTTGAGTAATATTCTCTCAGTTTAGTAACACTCTCTCAGTTTAGTAATACTTTCTCAGTTTAGTAATACTCTCTCAGTTGAGTAATAATCTCACCGTTGAGTAATATTCTCTCAGTTTAGTAACACTCTCTCAGTTTAGTAATACTCTCTCAGTTTAGTAATATTCTCTCAGTTGAGTAATAATCTCACCGTTGAGTAATACTCTCTCAGTTTAGTAACACTCTCTCAGTTTAGTAATACTCTCTCAGTTTAGTAATATTCTCTCAGTTTAGTAATACTCTCTCAGTTTAGTAATATTCTCTCAGCTCTCTCAGTTTAGTAATATTCTCTCAGCTCTCTCAGTTTAGTAATATTCTCTCAGTTTAGTAATACTCTCTCAGTTTAGTAATTCTCTCTCCGGTTAGTAATACTCTCTCAGTTTAGTAATACTCTCTCGGGTTAGTAATACTCTCTCGGGTTAGTAATACTCTCTCAGTTTAGTAATACTCTCTCGGTTGAGTAATACTCTCCCGGGTTAGTAATACTCGCTTAGTTTAGTAATATTCTCTCAGTTTAGTAATACTCTCTCGGTTGAGTAATACTCTCCCGGGTTAGTAATACTCGCTTAGTTTAGTAATATTCTCTCAATTTAGTAATACTCTCTCGGGTTAGTAATACTCTCTCAGTTTAGTAATACTCTTCCGGGTTAGTAATACTCTCTAAATTTAGTAATATTCTCTCCGGTGAGTAATATTCTCTCAGTTGAGTAATACTGTCTCAGTTTAGTAAAACTGTCTCAGTTTAGTTATATTCTCTCAGTTTAGTAATACTATCTCAGTCTAGCAACACTCTCTCAGTTTATTAATACTCTCTCAGTTTAGTAATACTCTCTCAGTTGAGTAATAATCTCTCCGTTGAGTAATTTTCTCTCAGTTTAGTAACACTCTCTCAGTTTAGTAATACTCTCTCAGTTTAGTAATATTCTCTCAGTTTAGTAATACTCTCTCAGTTTAGTAATATTCTCTCAGCTCTCTCAGTTTAGTAATATTCTCTCAGTTTAGTAATACTCTCTCAGTTTAGTAATACTCTCTCGGGTTAGAAGTACTCTCTCAGTTTAGTAAAACTCTCTCAGTTTAGTAATACTCTCTCAGTCTTGTAATACTCTCTCAGCTCTCTCAGTTTAGTAATACTCTCTCAGTTTAGTAACACTCTCTCAGTTTAGTAATACTCTCTCAGTCTAGTAACACTCTCTCAGTTTAGTAACACTCTCTCAGTTTAGTAATACTCTCTCAGTTTAGTAATATTCTCTCAGTTTAGTAATACTCTCTCAGTCTAGTAACACTCTCTCAGTTTAGAAATACTCTCTCAGTTGAGTAATACTATCTCAGTCTAGTAACACTCCCTCGGTTTAGTAATACTCTCTCAGTTTAGTAATATTCTCTCGGGTTAGTAATACTCTCTCGGGTTAGTAATACTCTCACAGTTTAGTAATACTCTCTCGGGTTAGTAATACTCTCTCAGTTTAATAATACTCTCACAGTTTAGTAATATTCTCTCTGTTTAGTAATACTCTCTCAGGTTAGTAATATTCTCTCAGTTTAGTAATACTCTCTCAGTCTAGTAACACTCTCTCAGTTTAGTAAAACTGTCTCAGTTTAGTTATATCCTCTCAGTTTAGTTATACTATCTCAGTCTAGCAACACTCTCTCAGTTTAGTAATACTCTCTCAGTTTAGTAATACTCTCTCAGTTGAGTAATAACCTCTCCGTTGAGTAATTTTCTCTCAGTTTAGTAACACTCTCTCAGTTTAGTAATACTCTCTCAGTTTAGTAATATTCTCTCAGTCTTGTAATACTCTCTCAGCTCTCTCAGTTTAGTAATACTCTCTCAGTTTAGTAACACTCTCTCAGTTTAGTAATACTTTCTCAGTCTAGTAACACTCTCTTAGTTTAGTAACACTCTCTCAGTTTAGTAATACTCTCTCAGTTTAGTAATACTCTCTCAGTTTAGTAATATTTTCTCAGTTTAGTAATATTCTCTCAGCTCTCTTAGTTTAGTAATTTTCTCTCAGTTTAGTAATATTCTCTCAGTATAGTAATATACTCTCAGTTTAGTAATACTCTCTCAGCTCTCTCAGTTTAGTAATACTCTCTCAGTTTAGTAACACTATCTCAGTTTAGTAATACTCTCTCAGTCTAGTAACACTCCCTCCGTTGAGTAAAATTCTATCAGTTTAGTAATACTCTCTCAGTTTAGTAATACTCTCTCAGTTTAGTAATACTCTCTCAGTTGAGTAATATTCTCTCAGTTTAGTAACACTCTCTCAGTTTAGTAATACTTTCTCAGTTTAGTAATACTCTCTCAGTTGAGTAATAATCTCACCGTTGAGTAATATTCTCTCAGTTTAGTAACACTCTCTCAGTTTAGTAATACTCTCTCAGTTTAGTAATATTCTCTCAGTTTAGTAATACTCTCTCAGTTTAGTAATATTCTCTCAGCTCTCTCAGTTTAGTAATATTCTCTCAGTTTAGTAATACTCTCTCAGTTTAGTAATTCTCTCTCGGGTTAGTAATACTCTCTCAGTTTAGTAATACTCTCTCGGGTTAGTAATACTCTCTCGGGTTAGTAATACTCTCTCAGTTTAGTAATACTCTCTCGGTTGAGTAATACTCTCCCGGGTTAGTAATACTCGCTTAGTTTAGTAATATTCTCTCAGTTTAGTAATACTCTCTCGGGTTAGTAATACTCTCTCAGTTTAGTAATACTCTTCCGGGTTAGTAATACTCTCTAAATTTAGTAATATTCTCTCCGGTGAGTAATATTCTCTCAGTTGAGTAATACTGTCTCAGTTTAGTAAAACTGTCTCAGTTTAGTTATATCCTCTCAGTTTAGTAATACTATCTCAGTCTAGCAACACTCTCTCAGTTTATTAATACTCTCTCAGTTTAGTAATACTCTCTCAGTTGAGTAATTTTCTCTCAGTTTAGTAACACTCTCTCAGTTTAGTAATACTCTCTCAGTTTAGTAATATTCTCTCAGTTTAGTAATACTCTCTCAGTTTAGTAATATTCTCTCAGCTCTCTCAGTTTAGTAATATTCTCTCAGTTTAGTAATACTCTCTCAGTTTAGTAATACTCTCTCGGGTTAGAAGTACTCTCTCAGTTTAGTAATACTCTCTCAGTCTTGTAATACTCTCTCAGCTCTCTCAGTTTAGTAATACTCTCTCAGTTTAGTAATATTCTCTCAGTTTAGTAATACTCTCTCAGCTCTCTCAGTTTAGTAATACTCTCTCAGTTTAGTAATACTCTCTCAGGTTAGTAATACTCTCTTGGTTTAGTAATACTCCCTCAGTTTAGTAATACTCTCTCAGTTTAGTAATATTTTCTCAGTTTAGTAATATTCTCTCAGCTCTTTTTTAGTAATATTCTCTCAGTTTAGTAATATTCTCTCAGTTTAGTAATATTCTCTCAGTTTAGTAATACTCTCTCAGCTCTCTCAGTTTAGTAATACTCTCTCAGTTTAGTAATACTCTCTCAGTTTAGTAATACTCTCTCAGTTTAGTAATACTCTCTCAGTTTAGTAATACTCTCTCAGTTGAGTAATATTCTCTCAGTTTAGTAACACTCTCTCAGTTTAGTAATACTTTCTCAGTTTAGTAATACTCTCTCAGTTGAGTAATAATCTCACCGTTGAGTAATATTCTCTCAGTTTAGTAACACTCTCTCAGTTTAGTAATACTCTCTCAGTTTAGTAATATTCTCTCAGTTTAGTAATACTCTCTCAGTTTAGTAATATTCTCTCAGCTCTCTCAGTTTAGTAATATTCTCTCAGTTTAGTAATACTCTCTCAGTTTAGTAATTCTCTCTCGGGTTAGTAATACTCTCTCAGTTTAGTAATACTCTCTCGGGTTAGTAATACTCTCTCGGGTTAGTAATACTCTCTCAGTTTAGTAATACTCTCTCGGTTGAGTAATACTCTCCCGGGTTAGTAATACTCGCTTAGTTTAGTAATACTCTCTCAGTTTAGTAATACTCTTCCGGGTTAGTAATACTCTCTAAATTTAGTAATATTCTCTCCGGTGAGTAATATTCTCTCAGTTGAGTAATACTGTCTCAGTTTAGTAAAACTGTCTCAGTTTAGTTATATCCTCTCAGTTTAGTAATACTATCTCAGTCTAGCAACACTCTCTCAGTTTATTAATACTCTCTCAGTTTAGTAATACTCTCTCAGTTGAGTAATAATCTCTCCGTTGAGTAATTTTCTCTCAGTTTAGTAACACTCTCTCAGTTTAGTAATACTCTCTCAGTTTAGTAATATTCTCTCAGTTTAGTAATACTCTCTCAGTTTAGTAATATTCTCTCAGCTCTCTCAGTTTAGTAATATTCTCTCAGTTTAGTAATACTCTCTCAGTTTAGTAATACTCTCTCAGTCTAGTAACACTCTCTCAGTTTAGTAACACTCTCTCAGTTTAGTAATACTCTCTCAGTTTAGTAATATTCTCTCAGTTTAGTAATACTCTCTCAGTCTAGTAACACTCTGTCAGTTTAGAAATACTCTGTCAGTTTAGAAATACTCTGTCAGTTTAGAAATACTCTCTCAGTCTAGTAACACTCTCTCAGTTTAGTAACACTCTCTCAGTTTAGTAATACTCTCTCAGTTTAGTAATATTCTCTCAGTTTAGTAATACTCTCTCAGTCTAGTAACACTCTCTCAGTTTAGTAAAACTGTCTCAGTTTAGTTATATCCTCTCAGTTTAGTAATACTATCTCAGTCTAGCAACACTCTCTCTGGTTAGTAATACTCTCTCAGTTTAGTAATACTCTCACAGGTTAGTAATACTGTCTCGGTTTAGTAATACTCCCTCAGTTTAGTAATTCTCTCCCAGTTTAGTAATATTCTCTCAGTTTAGTAATATTCTCTAATTTCTCTCAGTTTAGTAACACTCTCTCAGTTTAGTAATATTCTCTCAGTTTAGTAATACTCTCTCGGGTTAGTAATATTCTCTCTGTTTAGTAATACTCTCTCAGGTTAGTAATATTCTCTCAGTTTAGTAATACTCTCTCAGTCTAGTAACACTCTCTCAGTTTAGTAAAACTGTCTCAGTTTAGTTATATCCTCTCAGTTTAGTAATATTATCTCAGTCTAGCAACACTCTCTCAGTTTAGTAATACTCTCTCAGTTTAGTAATATTCTCTCAGTTTAGTAATACTCTCTCAGCTCTCTCAGTTTAGTAATACTCTCTCAGTTTAGTAATATTCTCTCAGCTCTCTCAGTTTAGTAATATTCTCTCAGTTTAGTAATACTCTCTCAGTTTAGTAATACTCTCTCAGTCTAGTAACACTCTCTCAGTTTAGTAACACTCTCTCAGTTTAGTAATACTCTCTCAGTTTAGTAATATTCTCTCAGTTTAGTAATACTCTCTCAGTCTAGTAACACTCTGTCAGTTTAGAAATACTCTGTCAGTTTAGAAATACTCTGTCAGTTTAGAAATACTCTCTCAGTCTAGTAACACTCTCTCAGTTTAGTAACACTCTCTCAGTTTAGTAATACTCTCTCAGTTTAGTAATATTCTCTCAGTTTAGTAATACTCTCTCAGTCTAGTAACACTCTCTCAGTTTAGTAAAACTGTCTCAGTTTAGTTATATCCTCTCAGTTTAGTAATACTATCTCAGTCTAGCAACACTCTCTCTGGTTAGTAATACTCTCTCAGTTTAGTAATACTCTCACAGGTTAGTAATACTGTCTCGGTTTAGTAATACTCCCTCAGTTTAGTAATTCTCTCCCAGTTTAGTAATATTCTCTCAGTTTAGTAATATTCTCTCAGTTTAGTAATACTCTCTCGGGTTAGTAATATTCTCTCTGTTTAGTAATACTCTCTCAGGTTAGTAATATTCTCTCAGTTTAGTAATACTCTCTCAGTCTAGTAACACTCTCTCAGTTTAGTAAAACTGTCTCAGTTTAGTTATATCCTCTCAGTTTAGTAATATTATCTCAGTCTAGCAACACTCTCTCAGTTTAGTAATACTCTCTCAGTTTAGTAATATTCTCTCAGTTTAGTAATACTCTCTCAGCTCTCTCAGTTTAGTAATACTCTCTCAGTTTAGTAACACTATCTCAGTTTAGTAAAATTCTATCAGTTTAGTAATACTCTCTCAGTTTAGTAATACTCTCTCAGTTTAGTAATACTCTCTCAGTTGAGTAATATTCTCTCAGTTTAGTAACACTCTCTCAGTTTAGTAATACTTTCTCAGTTTAGTAATACTCTCTCAGTTGAGTAATAATCTCACCGTTGAGTAATATTCTCTCAGTTTAGTAACACTCTCTCAGTTTAGTAATACTCTCTCAGTTTAGTAATACTCTCTCAGTTGAGTAATAATCTCACCGTTGAGTAATATTCTCTCAGTTTAGTAACACTCTCTCAGTTTAGTAATACTCTCTCAGTTTAGTAATATTCTCTCAGTTTAGTAATACTCTCTCAGTTTAGTAATATTCTCTCAGCTCTCTCAGTTTAGTAATATTCTCTCAGCTCTCTCAGTTTAGTAATATTCTCTCAGTTTAGTAATACTCTCTCAGTTTAGTAATTCTCTCTCCGGTTAGTAATACTCTCTCAGTTTAGTAATACTCTCTCGGGTTAGTAATACTCTCTCGGGTTAGTAATACTCTCTCAGTTTAGTAATACTCTCTCGGTTGAGTAATACTCTCCCGGGTTAGTAATACTCGCTTAGTTTAGTAATATTCTCTCAGTTTAGTAATACTCTCTCGGGTTAGTAATACTCTCTCAGTTTAGTAATACTCTTCCGGGTTAGTAATACTCTCTAAATTTAGTAATATTCTCTCCGGTGAGTAATATTCTCTCAGTTGAGTAATACTGTCTCAGTTTAGTAAAACTGTCTCAGTTTAGTTATATCCTCTCAGTTTAGTAATACTATCTCAGTCTAGCAACACTCTCTCAGTTTATTAATACTCTCTCAGTTTAGTAATACTCTCTCAGTTGAGTAATAATCTCTCCGTTGAGTAATTTTCTCTCAGTTTAGTAACACTCTCTCAGTTTAGTAATACTCTCTCAGTTTAGTAATATTCTCTCAGTTTAGTAATACTCTCTCAGTTTAGTAATATTCTCTCAGCTCTCTCAGTTTAGTAATATTCTCTCAGTTTAGTAATACTCTCTCAGTTTAGTAATACTCTCTCGGGTTAGAAGTACTCTCTCAGTTTAGTAAAACTCTCTCAGTTTAGTAATACTCTCTCAGTCTTGTAATACTCTCTCAGCTCTCTCAGTTTAGTAATACTCTCTCAGTTTAGTAACACTCTCTCAGTTTAGTAATACTCTCTCAGTCTAGTAACACTCTCTCAGTTTAGTAACACTCTCTCAGTTTAGTAATACTCTCTCAGTTTAGTAATATTCTCTCAGTTTAGTAATACTCTCTCAGTCTAGTAACACTCTCTCAGTTTAGAAATACTCTCTCAGTTGAGTAATACTATCTCAGTCTAGTAACACTCCCTCAGTTTAGTAATATTCTCTCGGGTTAGTAATACTCTCTCAGTTTAGTAATACTCTCTCAGGTTAGTAATACTCTCTCGGTTTAGTAATACTCCCTCAGTTTAGTAATACTCTCCCAGTTTAGTAATATTCTCTCAGTTTAGTAATATTCTCTCATTTCTCTCAGTTTAGTAATACTCTCTCAGTTTAGTAATATTCTCTCAGTTTAGTAATACTCTCTCGGGTTAGTAATACTCTCTCAGTTTAGTAATACTCTCACAGTTTAGTAATACTCTCTCGGGTTAGTAATACTCTCTCAGTTTAATAATACTCTCACAGTTTAGTAATATTCTCTCTGTTTAGTAATACTCTCTCAGGTTAGTAATATTCTCTCAGTTTAGTAATACTCTCTCAGTCTAGTAACACTCTCTCAGTTTAGTAAAACTGTCTCAGTTTAGTTATATCCTCTCAGTTTAGTAATACTATCTCAGTCTAGCAACACTCTCTCAGTTTAGTAATACTCTCTCAGTTTAGTAATACTCTCTCAGTTGAGTAATAATCTCTCCGTTGAGTAATTTTCTCTCAGTTTAGTAACACTCTCTCAGTTTAGTAATACTCTCTCAGTTTAGTAATATTCTCTCAGTCTTGTAATACTCTCTCAGCTCTCTCAGTTTAGTAATACTCTCTCAGTTTAGTAACACTCTCTCAGTTTAGTAATACTTTCTCAGTCTAGTAACACTCTCTCAGTTTAGTAACACTCTCTCAGTTTAGTAATACTCTCTCAGTTTAGTAATATTCTCTCAGTTTAGTAATATTCTCTCAGCTCTCTCAGTTAAGTTATACTCTCTCAGTTTAGTAATATTCTCTCAGTTTAGTAATACTCTCTCAGTTTAGTAATACTCTCTCAGTTTAGTAATACTCTCTCAGGTTAGTAATACTCTCTTGGTTTAGTAATACTCCCCCAGTTTAGTAATACTCTCTCAGTTTAGTAATATTTTCTCAGTTTAGTAATATTCTCTCAGCTCTCTTAGTTTAGTAATTTTCTCTCAGTTTAGTAATATTCTCTCAGTTTAGTAATATTCTCTCAGTTTAGTAATACTCTAGTCACACTCTCTCAGTTTAGTAATACTCTCTCAGTTTAGTAACACTATCTCAGTTTAGTAATACTCTCTCAGTCTAGTAACACTCCCTCCGTTGAGTAAAATTCTATCAGTTTAGTAATACTCTCTCAGTTTAGTAATACTCTCTCAGTTTAGTAATACTCTCTCAGTTGAGTAATATTCTCTCAGTTTAGTAACACTCTCTCAGTTTAGTAATACTTTCTCAGTTTAGTAATACTTTCTCAGTTTAGTAATACTCTCTCAGTCTAGTAACACTCTCTCAGTTTAGTAAAACTGTCTCAGTTTAGTTATATCCTCTCAGTTTAGTAATACTATCTCAGTCTAGCAACACTCTCTCAGTTTAGTAATACTCTCTCAGTTTAGTAATATTCTCTCAGTTTAGTAATACTCTCTCAGCTCTCTCAGTTTAGTAATACTCTCTCAGTTTAGTAACACTATCTCAGTTTAGTAATACTCTCTCAGTCTAGTAACACTCCCTCCGTTGAGTAAAATTCTATCAGTTTAGTAATACTCTCTCAGTTTAGTAATACTCTCTCAGTTTAGTAATACTCTCTCAGTTGAGTAATATTCTCTCAGTTTCAGTTTAGTAATACTCTCTCAGTTTAGTAATACTTTCTCAGTTTAGTAATACTCAGTTGAGTAATAATCTCACCGTTGAGTAATATTCTCTCAGTTTAGTAACACTCTCTCAGTTTAGTAATACTCTCTCAGTTTAGTAATATTCTCTCAGTTTAGTAATACTCTCTCAGTTTAGTAATATTCTCTCAGCTCTCTCAGTTTAGTAATATTCTCTCAGTTTAGTAATACTCTCTCAGTTTAGTAATTCTCTCTCGGGTTAGTAATACTCTCTCAGTTTAGTAATACTCTCTCGGGTTAGTAATACTCTCTCGGGTTAGTAATACTCTCTCAGTTTAGTAATACTCTCTCGGTTGAGTAATACTCTCCCGGGTTAGTAATACTCGCTTAGTTTAGTAATATTCTCTCAGTTTAGTAATACTCTCTCGGGTTAGTAATACTCTCTCAGTTTAGTAATACTCTTCCGGGTTAGTAATACTCTCTAAATTTAGTAATATTCTCTCCGGTGAGTAATATTCTCTCAGTTGAGTAATACTGTCTCAGTTTAGTAAAACTGTCTCAGTTTAGTTATATCCTCTCAGTTTAGTAATACTATCTCAGTCTAGCAACACTCTCTCAGTTTATTAATACTCTCTCAGTTTAGTAATACTCTCTCAGTTGAGTAATAATCTCTCCGTTGAGTAATTTTCTCTCAGTTTAGTAACACTCTCTCAGTTTAGTAATACTCTCTCAGTTTAGTAATATTCTCTCAGTTTAGTAATACTCTCTCAGTTTAGTAATATTCTCTCAGCTCTCTCAGTTTAGTAATATTCTCTCAGTTTAGTAATACTCTCTCAGTTTAGTAATACTCTCTCGGGTTAGAAGTACTCTCTCAGTTTAGTAAAACTCTCTCAGTTTAGTAATACTCTCTCAGTCTTGTAATACTCTCTCAGCTCTCTCAGTTTAGTAATACTCTCTCAGTTTAGTAACACTCTCTCAGTTTAGTAATACTCTCTCAGTCTAGTAACACTCTCTCAGTTTAGTAACACTCTCTCAGTTTAGTAATACTCTCTCAGTTTAGTAATATTCTCTCAGTTTAGTAATACTCTCTCAGTCTAGTAACACTCTCTCAGTTTAGAAATACTCTCTCAGCTCTCTCAGTTTAGTAATACTCTCCCAGTTTAGTAATATTCTCTCAGTTTAGTAATATTCTCTAATTTCTCTCAGTTTAGTAATACTCTCTCAGTTTAGTAATATTCTCTCAGTTTAGTAATACTCTCTCGGGTTAGTAATACTCTCTCAGTTTAGTAATACTCTCTCAGTCTTGTAATACTCTCTCAGCTCTCTCAGTTTAGTAATACTCTCTCAGTTTAGTAACACTCTCTCAGTTTAGTAATACTTTCTCAGTCTAGTAACACTCTCTCAGTTTAGTAACACTCTCTCAGTTTAGTAATACTCTCTCAGTTTAGTAATATTCTCTCAGTTTAGTAATATTCTCTCAGCTCTCTCAGTTAAGTTATACTCTCTCAGTTTAGTAATATTCTCTCAGTTTAGTAATATTCTCTCAGTTTAGTAATATTCTCTCAGTTTAGTAATACTCTCTCAGCTCTCTCAGTTTAGTAATACTCTCTCAGTTTAGTACCACTATCTCAGTTTAGTAATACTCTCTCAGTCTAGTAACACTCCCTCCGTTGAGTAAAATTCTATCAGTTTAGTAATACTCTCTCAGTTTAGTAATAGTCTCTCAGTTTAGTAATACTCTCTCAGTTGAGTAATATTCTCTCAGTTTAGTAACACTCTCTCAGTTTAGTAATACTTTCTCAGTTTAGTAATACTCTCTCAGTTGAGTAATAATCTCACCGTTGAGTAATATTCTCTCAGTTTAGTAACACTCTTTCAGTTTAGTAATACTCTCTCAGTTTAGTAATATTCTCTCAGTTTAGTAATACTCTCTCAGTTTAGTAATATTCTCTCAGCTCTCTCAGTTTAGTAATATTCTCTCAGTTTAGTAATACTCTCTCAGTTTAGTAATTCTCTCTCGGGTTGAGTAATACTCTCCCGGGTTAGTAATACTCGCTTAGTTTAGTAATATTCTCTCAGTTTAGTAATACTCTCTCAGTTTAGTAATACTCTCTCGGGTTAGTAATACTCTCTCGGGTTAGTAATACTCTCTCAGTTTAGTAATACTCTCTCGGTTGAGTAATACTCTCCCGGGTTAGTAATACTCGCTTAGTTTAGTAATATTCTCTCAATTTAGTAATACTCTCTCGGGTTAGTAATACTCTCTCAGTTTAGTAATACTCTTCCGGGTTAGTAATACTCTCTAAATTTAGTAATATTCTCTCCGGTGAGTAATATTCTCTCAGTTGAGTAATACTGTCTCAGTTTAGTAAAACTGTCTCAGTTTAGTTATATTCTCTCAGTTTAGTAATACTATCTCAGTCTAGCAACACTCTCTCAGTTTATTAATACTCTCTCAGTTTAGTAATACTCTCTCAGTTGAGTAATAATCTCTCCGTTGAGTAATTTTCTCTCAGTTTAGTAACACTCTCTCAGTTTAGTAATACTCTCTCAGTTTAGTAATATTCTCTCAGTTTAGTAATACTCTCTCAGTTTAGTAATATTCTCTCAGCTCTCTCAGTTTAGTAATATTCTCTCAGTTTAGTAATACTCTCTCAGTTTAGTAATACTCTCTCGGGTTAGAAGTACTCTCTCAGTTTAGTAAAACTCTCTCAGTTTAGTAATACTCTCTCAGTCTTGTAATACTCTCTCAGCTCTCTCAGTTTAGTAATACTCTCTCAGTTTAGTAACACTCTCTCAGTTTAGTAATACTCTCTCAGTCTAGTAACACTCTCTCAGTTTAGTAACACTCTCTCAGTTTAGTAATACTCTCTCAGTTTAGTAATATTCTCTCAGTTTAGTAATACTCTCTCAGTCTAGTAACACTCTCTCAGTTTAGAAATACTCTCTCAGTTGAGTAATACTATCTCAGTCTAGTAACACTCCCTCGGTTTAGTAATACTCTCTCAGTTTAGTAATATTCTCTCGGGTTAGTAATACTCTCTCAGTTTAGTAATACTCTCTCAGGTTAGTAATACTCTCTCGGTTTAGTAATACTCCCTCAGTTTAGTAATACTCTCCCAGTTTAGTAATATTCTCTCAGTTTAGTAATATTCTCTCATTTCTCTCAGTTTAGTAATACTCTCTCAGTTTAGTAATATTCTCTCAGTTTAGTAATACTCTCTCGGGTTAGTAATACTCTCTCAGTTTAGTAATACTCTCACAGTTTAGTAATACTCTCTCGGGTTAGTAATACTCTCTCAGTTTAATAATACTCTCACAGTTTAGTAATATTCTCTCTGTTTAGTAATACTCTCTCAGGTTAGTAATATTCTCTCAGTTTAGTAATACTCTCTCAGTCTAGTAACACTCTCTCAGTTTAGTAAAACTGTCTCAGTTTAGTTATATCCTCTCAGTTTAGTAATACTATCTCAGTCTAGCAACACTCTCTCAGTTTAGTAATACTCTCTCAGTTTAGTAATACTCTCTCAGTTGAGTAATAATCTCTCCGTTGAGTAATTTTCTCTCAGTTTAGTAACACTCTCTCAGTTTAGTAATACTCTCTCAGTTTAGTAATATTCTCTCAGTCTTGTAATACTCTCTCAGCTCTCTCAGTTTAGTAATACTCTCTCAGTTTAGTAACACTCTCTCAGTTTAGTAATACTTTCTCAGTCTAGTAACACTCTCTTAGTTTAGTAACACTCTCTCAGTTTAGTAATACTCTCTCAGTTTAGTAAAATTCTCTCAGTTTAGTAATATTCTCTCAGCTCTCTCAGTTAAGTTATACTCTCTCAGTTTAGTAATATTCTCTCAGTTTAGTAATACTCTCTCAGTTTAGTAATACTCTCTCAGTTTAGTAATACTCTCTCAGGTTAGTAATACTCTCTTGGTTTAGTAATACTCCCCCAGTTTAGTAATACTCTCTCAGTTTAGTAATATTCTCTCAGTTTAGTAATATTCTCTCAGCTCTCTAGTAATAATTCTCTCAGTTTAGTAATATTCTCTCAGTATAGTAATATTCTCTCAGTTTAGTAATACTCTCTCAGCTCTCTCAGTTTAGTAATACTCTCTCAGTTTAGTAACACTATCTCAGTTTAGTAATACTCTCTCAGTCTAGTAACACTCCCTCCGTTGAGTAAAATTCTATCAGTTTAGTAATACTCTCTCAGTTTAGTAATACTCTCTCAGTTTAGTAATACTCTCTCAGTTGAGTAATATTCTCTCAGTTTAGTAACACTCTCTCAGTTTAGTAATACTTTCTCAGTTTAGTAATACTCTCTCAGTTGAGTAATAATCTCACCGTTGAGTAATATTCTCTCAGTTTAGTAACACTCTCTCAGTTTAGTAATACTCTCTCAGTTTAGTAATATTCTCTCAGTTTAGTAATACTCTCTCAGTTTAGTAATATTCTCTCAGCTCTCTCAGTTTAGTAATATTCTCTCAGTTTAGTAATACTCTCTCAGTTTAGTAATTCTCTCTCGGGTTAGTAATACTCTCTCAGTTTAGTAATACTCTCTCGGGTTAGTAATACTCTCTCGGGTTAGTAATACTCTCTCGGTTGAGTAATACTCTACCGGGTTAGTAATACTCGCTTAGTTTAGTAATATTCTCTCAGTTTAGTAATACTCTCTCGGGTTAGTAATACTCTCTCAGTTTAGTAATACTCTTCCGGGTTAGTAATACTCTCTAAATTTAGTAATATTCTCTCAGTTTAGTAATATTCTCTCAGCTCTCTCAGTTAAGTTATACTCTCTCAGTTTAGTAATATTCTCTCAGTTTAGTAATATTCTCTCAGTTTAGTAATATTCTCTCAGTTTAGTAATACTCTCTCAGCTCTCTCAGTTTAGTAATACTATCTCAGTTTAGTAACACTATCTCAGTTTAGTAATACTCTCTCAGTTTAGTAACACTCTCTCAGTTTAGTAATACTTTCTCAGTCTAGTAACACTCTCTCAGTTTAGTAACACTCTCTCAGTTTAGTAATACTCTCTCAGTTTAGTAATATTCTCTCAGTTTAGTAATATTCTCTCAGCTCTCTCAGTTAAGTTATACTCTCTCAGTTTAGTAATATTCTCTCAGTTTAGTAATATTCTCTCAGTTTAGTAATACTCTCTCAGCTCTCTCAGTTTAGTAATACTATCTCAGTTTAGTAACACTATCTCAGTTTAGTAATACTCTCTCAGTCTAGTAACACTCCCTCCGTTGAGTAAAATTCTATCAGTTTAGTAATACTCTCTCAGTTTAGTAATAGTCTCTCAGTTTAGTAATACTCTCTCAGTTGAGTAATATTCTCTCAGTTTAGTAACACTCTCTCAGTTTAGTAATACTTTCTCAGTTTAGTAATACTTTCTCAGTTTAGTAATACTCTCTCAGTTGAGTAATAATCTCACCGTTGAGTAATATTCTCTCAGTTTAGTAACACTCTCTCAGTTTAGTAATATTCTCTCAGTTTAGAAATACTCTCTCAGTTTAGTAATATTCTCTCAGCTCTCTCAGTTTAGTAATATTCTCTCAGTTTAGTAATACTCTCTCAGTTTAGTAATTCTCTCTCGGGTTGAGTAATACTCTCCCGGGTTAGTAATACTCGCTTAGTTTAGTAATATTCTCTCAGTTTAGTAATACTCTCTCAGTTTAGTAATACTCTCTCGGGTTAGTAATACTCTCTCGGGTTAGTAATACTCTCTCAGTTTAGTAATACTCTCTCGGTTGAGTAATACACTCCCGGGTTAGTAATACTCGCTTAGTTTAGTAATATTCTCTCAGTTTAGTAATACTCTCTCGGGTTAGTAATACTCTCTCAGTTTAGTAATACTCTTCCGGGTTAGTAATACTCTCTAAATTTTGTAATATTCTCTCCGGTGAGTAATATTCTCTCAGTTGAGTAATACTGTCTCAGTTTAGTAAAACTGTCTCAGTTTAGTTATATCCTCTCAGTTTAGTAATACTATCTCAGTCTAGCAACACTCTCTCAGTTTATTAATACTCTCTCAGTTTAGTAATACTCTCTCAGTTTAGTAATATTCTCTCAGTTTAGTAATACTCTCTCAGTTTAGTAATACTCTCTCAGTTTAGTAATATTCTCTCACTCTCTCAGTTTAGTACTATTCTCTCAGTTTAGTAATACTCTCTCAGTTTAGTAATATTCTCTCAGCTCTCTCAGTTTAGTAATATTCTCTCAGTTTAGTAATACTCTCTCAGTTTAGTAATACTCTCTCGGGTTAGAAGTACTCTCTCAGTTTAGTAAAACTCTCTCAGTTTAGTAATACTCTCTCAGTCTTGTAATACTCTCTCAGCTCTCTCAGTTTAGTAATACTCTCTCAGTTTAGTAACACTCTCTCAGTTTAGTAATACTCTCTCAGTCTAGTAACACTCTCTCAGTTTAGTAACACTCTCTCAGTTTAGTAATACTCTCTCAGTTTAGTAATATTCTCTCAGTTTAGTAATACTCTCTCAGTCTAGTAACACTCTCTCAGTTTAGAAATACTCCCTCAGTTTAGTAATACTCTCTCAGTTTAGTAATATTCTCTCGGGTTAGTAATACTCTCTCAGTTTAGTAATACTCTCTCAGGTTAGTAATACTCTCTCGGTTTAGTAATACTCCCTCAGTTTAGTAATACTCTCCCAGTTTAGTAATATTCTCTCAGTTTAGTAATATTCTCTCATTTCTCTCAGTTTAGTAATACTCTCTCAGTTTAGTAATATTCTCTCAGTTTAGTAATACTCTCTCGGGTTAGTAATACTCTCTCAGTTTAGTAATGCTCTCTCAGTCTTGTAATACTCTCTCAGCTCTCTCAGTTTAGCAATACTCTCTCAGTTTAGTAACACTCTCTCAGTTTAGTAATACTTTCTCAGTCTAGTAACACTCTCTCAGTTTAGTAACACTCTCTCAGTTTAGTAATACTCTCTCAGTTTAGTAATATTCTCTCAGTTTAGTAATATTCTCTCAGCTCTCTCAGTTAAGTTATACTCTCTCAGTTTAGTAATATTCTCTCAGTTTAGTAATATTCTCTCAGTTTAGTAATATTCTCTCAGTTTAGTAATACTCTCTCAGCTCTCTCAGTTTAGTAATACTCTCTCAGTTTAGTAACACTATCTCAGTTTAGTAATACTCTCTCAGTCTAGTAACACTCCCTCCGTTGAGTAAAATTCTATCAGTTTAGTAATATTCTCTCAGTTTAGTAATAGTCTCTCAGTTTAGTAATACTCTCTCAGTTGAGTAATATTCTCTCAGTTTAGTAACACTCTCTCAGTTTAGTAATACTTTCTCAGTTTAGTAATACTCTCTCAGTTGAGTAATAATCTCACCGTTGAGTAATATTCTCTCAGTTTAGTAACACTCTCTCAGTTTAGTAATACTCTCTCAGTTTAGTAATATTCTCTCAGTTTAGTAATACTCTCTCAGTCTTGTAATACTCTCTCAGCTCTCTCAGTTTAGTAATACTCTCTCAGTTTAGTAACACTCTCTCAGTTTAGTAATACTCTCTCAGTCTAGTAACACTCTCTCAGTTTAGTAACACTCTCTCAGTTTAGTAATACTCTCTCAGTTTAGTAATATTCTCTCAGTTTAGTAATACTCTCTCAGTCTAGTAACACTCTCTCAGTTTAGAAATACTCTCTCAGTTGAGTAATACTATCTCAGTCTAGTAACACTCCCTCAGTTTAGTAATACTCTCTCAGTTTAGTAATACTCTCTCGGGTTAGTAATACTCTCTCAGTTTAGTAATACTCTCTCAGGTTAGTAATACTCTCTCGGTTTAGTAATACTCCCTCAGTTTAGTAATACTCTCCCAGTTTAGTAATATTCTCTCAGTTTAGTAATATTCTCTCATTTCTCTCAGTTTAGTAATACTCTCTCAGTTTAGTAATATTCTCTCAGTTTAGTAATACTCTCTCGGGTTAGTAATACTCTCTCAGTTTAGTAATGCTCTCTCAGTCTTGTAATACTCTCTCAGCTCTCTCAGTTTAGTAATACTCTCTCAGTTTAGTAACACTCTCTCAGTTTAGTAATACTTTCTCAGTCTAGTAACACTCTCTCAGTTTAGTAACACTCTCTCAGTTTAGTAATACTCTCTCAGTTTAGTAATATTCTCTCAGTTTAGTAATATTCTCTCAGCTCTCTCAGTTAAGTTATACTCTCTCAGTTTAGTAATATTCTCTCAGTTTAGTAATATTCTCTCAGTTTAGTAATATTCTCTCAGTTTAGTAATACTCTCTCAGCTCTCTCAGTTTAGTAATACTCTCTCAGTTTAGTAATACTCTCTCAGTCTAGTAACACTCCCTCCGTTGAGTAAAATTCTATCAGTTTAGTAATACTCTCTCAGTTTAGTAATAGTCTCTCAGTTTAGTAATACTCTCTCAGTTGAGTAATATTCTCTCAGTTTAGTAACACTCTCTCAGTTTAGTAATACTTTCTCAGTTTAGTAATACTCTCTCAGTTGAGTAATAATCTCACCGTTGAGTAATATTCTCTCAGTTTAGTAACACTCTCTCAGTTTAGTAATACTCTCTCAGTTTAGTAATATTCTCTCAGTTTAGTAATACTCTCTCCGTTTAGTAATATTCTCTCAGCTCTCTCAGTTTAGTAATATTCTCTCAGTTTAGTAATACTCTCTCAGTTTAGTAATTCTCTCTCGGGTTGAGTAATACTCTCCCGGGTTAGTAATACTCGCTTAGTTTAGTAATATTCTCTCAGTTTAGTAATACTCTCTCAGTTTAGTATTACTCTCTCGGGTTAGTAATACTCTCTCGGGTTAGTAATACTCTCTCAGTTTAGTAATACTCTCTCGGTTGAGTAATACTCTCCCGGGTTAGTAATACTCGCTTAGTTTAGTAATATTCTCTCAAATTAGTAATACTCTCTCGGGTTAGTAATACTCTCTCAGTTTAGTAATACTCTCTCGGGTTAGTAATACTCTCTCGGGTTAGTAATACTCTCTCAGTTTAGTAATACTCTCTCAGTTTAGTAATTCTCTCTCGGTTGAGTAATACTCTCCCGGGTTAGTAATACTCGCTTAGTTTAGTAATATTCTCTCAATTTAGTAATACTCTCTCGGGTTAGTAATACTCTCTCAGTTTAGTAATACTCTTCCGGGTTAGTAATACTCTCTAAATTTAGTAATATTCTCTCCGGTGAGTAATATTCTCTCAGTTGAGTAATACTGTCTCAGTTTAGTAAAACTGTCTCAATTTAGTTATATTCTCTCAGTTTAGTAATACTATCTCAGTCTAGCAACACTCTCTCAGTTTATTAATACTCTCTCAGTTTAGTAATACTCTCTCAGTTGAGTAATAATCTCTCCGTTGAGTAATTTTCTCTCAGTTTAGTAACACTCTCTCAGTTTAGTAATACTCTCTCAGTTTAGTAATATTCTCTCAGTTTAGTAATACTCTCTCAGTTTAGTAATATTCTCTCAGCTCTCTCAGTTTAGTAATATTCTCTCAGTTTAGTAATACTCTCTCAGTTTAGTAATACTCTCTCGGGTTAGAAGTACTCTCTCAGTTTAGTAAAACTCTCTCAGTTTAGTAATATTCTCTCAGTTTAGTAATATTCTCTCAGTTTAGTAATACTCTCTCAGCTCTCTCAGTTTAGTAATACTCTCTCAGTTTAGTAACACTATCTCAGTTTAGTAATACTCTCTCAGTCTAGTAACACTCTCTTGAGTAAAATTCTATCAGTTTAGTAATATTCTCTCAGTTTAGTAATAGTCTCTCAGTTTAGTAATACTCTCTCAGTTGAGTAATATTCTCTCAGTTTAGTAACACTCTCTCAGTTTAGTAATACTTTCTCAGTTTAGTAATACTCTCTCAGTTGAGTAATAATCTCACCGTTGAGTAATATTCTCTCAGTTTAGTAACACTCTCTCAGTTTAGTAATACTCTCTCAGTTTAGTAATATTCTCTCAGTTTAGTAATACTCTCTCAGTCTTGTAATACTCTCTCAGCTCTCTCAGTTTAGTAATACTCTCTCAGTTTAGTAACACTCTCTCAGTTTAGTAATACTCTCTCAGTCTAGTAACACTCTCTCAGTTTAGTAACACTCTCTCAGTTTAGTAATACTCTCTCAGTTTAGTAATATTCTCTCAGTTTAGTAATACTCTCTCAGTCTAGTAACACTCTCTCAGTTTAGAAATACTCTCTCAGTTGAGTAATACTATCTCAGTCTAGTAACACTCCCTCAGTTTAGTAATACTCTCTCAGTTTAGTAATATTCTCTCGGGTTAGTAATACTCTCTCAGTTTAGTAATACTCTCTCAGGTTAGTAATACTCTCTCGGTTTAGTAATACTCCCTCAGTTTAGTAATACTCTCCCAGTTGAGTAATATTCTCTCAGTTTAGTAATATTCTCTCATTTCTCTCAGTTTAGTAATACTCTCTCAGTTTAGTAATATTCTCTCAGTTTAGTAATACTCTCTCGGGTTAGTAATACTCTCTCAGTTTAGTAATGCTCTCTCAGTCTTGTAATACTCTCTCAGCTCTCTCAGTTTAGTAATACTCTCTCAGTTTAGTAACACTCTCTCAGTTTAGTAATACTTTCTCAGTCTAGTAACACTCTCTCAGTTTAGTAACACTCTCTCAGTTTAGTAATACTCTCTCAGTTTAGTAATATTCTCTCAGTTTAGTAATATTCTCTCAGCTCTCTCAGTTAAGTTATACTCTCTCAGTTTAGTAATATTCTCTCAGTTTAGTAATATTCTCTCAGTTTAGTAATATTCTCTCAGTTTAGTAATACTCTCTCAGCTCTCTCAGTTTAGTAATACTCTCTCAGTTTAGTAACACTATCTCAGTTTAGTAATACTCTCTCAGTCTAGTAACACTCCCTCCGTTGAGTAAAATTCTATCAGTTTAGTAATACTCTCTCAGTTTAGTAATAGTCTCTCAGTTTAGTAATACTCTCTCAGTTGAGTAATATTCTCTCAGTTTAGTAACACTCTCTCAGTTTAGTAATACTTTCTCAGTTTAGTAATACTCTCTCAGTTGAGTAATAATCTCACCGTTGAGTAATATTCTCTCAGTTTAGTAACACTCTCTCAGTTTAGTAATACTCTCTCAGTTTAGTAATATTCTCTCAGTTTAGTAATACTCTCTCAGTTTAGTAATATTCTCTCAGCTCTCTCAGTTTAGTAATACTCTCTCAGTTTAGTAATACTCTCTCAGTTTAGTAATACTCTCTCGGGTTAGTAATACTCTCCCGGGTTAGTAATACTCGCTTAGTTTAGTAATATTCTCTCAGTTTAGTAATACTCTCTCGGGTTAGTAATACTCTCTCGGGTTAGTAATACTCTCTCAGTTTAGTAATACTCTCTCGGTTGAGTAATACTCTCCCGGGTTAGTAATACTCGCTTAGTTTAGTAATATTCTCTCAAATTAGTAATACTCTCTCGGGTTAGTAATACTCTCTCAGTTTAGTAATACTCTCTCGGGTTAGTAATACTCTCTCGGGTTAGTAATACTCTCTCAGTTTAGTAATACTCTCTCAGTTTAGTAATTCTCTCTCGGTTGAGTAATACTCTCCCGGGTTAGTAATACTCGCTTAGTTTAGTAATATTCTCTCAATTTAGTAATACTCTCTCGGGTTAGTAATACTCTCTCAGTTTAGTAATACTCTTCCGGGTTAGTAATACTCTCTAAATTTAGTAATATTCTCTCCGGTGAGTAATATTCTCTCAGTTGAGTAATACTGTCTCAGTTTAGTAAAACTTTCTCAATTTAGTTATATTCTCTCAGTTTAGTAATACTATCTCAGTCTAGCAACACTCTCTCAGTTTATTAATACTCTCTCAGTTTAGTAATACTCTCTCAGTTGAGTAATAATCTCTCCGTTGAGTAATTTTCTCTCAGTTTAGTAACACTCTCTCAGTTTAGTAATACTCTCTCAGTTTAGTAATATTCTCTCAGTTTAGTAATACTCTCTCAGTTTAGTAATATTCTCTCAGCTCTCTCAGTTTAGTAATATTCTCTCAGTTTAGTAATACTCTCTCAGTTTAGTAATACTCTCTCGGGTTAGAAGTACTCTCTCAGTTTAGTAAAACTCTCTCAGTTTAGTAATACTCTCTCAGTCTTGTAATACTCTCTCAGCTCTCTCAGTTTAGTAATACTCTCTCAGTTTAGTAACACTCTCTCAGTTTAGTAATACTCTCTCAGTCTAGTAACACTCTCTCAGTTTAGTAACACTCTCTCAGTTTAGTAATACTCTCTCAGTTTAGTAATATTCTCTCATACTTTCTCAGTTTAGTAATACTCTCTCAGTCTAGTAACACTCTCTCAGTTTAGAAATACTCTCTCAGTTGAGTAATACTATCTCAGTCTAGTAACACTCCCTCGGTTTAGTAATACTCTCTCAGTTTAGTAATATTCTCTCGGGTTAGTAATACTCTCTCAGTTTAATAATACTCTCACAGTTTAGTAATATTCTCTCAGTTTAGTAATACTCTCTCAGGTTAGTAATACTCTCTCAGTTTAGTAATACTCTCTCAGTCTAGTAACACTCTCTCAGTTTAGTAAAACTGTCTCAGTTTAGTTATATCCTCTCAGTTTAGTTATACTATCTCAGTCTAGCAACACTCTCTCAGTTTAGTAATACTCTCTCAGTTTAGTAATACTCTCTCAGTTTAGTAATACTCTCTCAGTTGAGTAATAACCTCTCCGTTGAGTAATTTTCTCTCAGTTTAGTAACACTCTCTCAGTTTAGTAATACTCTCTCAGTTTAGTAATATTCTCTCAGTCTTGTAATACTCTCTCAGCTCTCTCAGTTTAGTAATACTCTCTCAGTTTAGTAACACTCTCTCAGTTTAGTAATACTTTCTCAGTCTAGTAACACTCTCTTAGTTTAGTAACACTCTCTCAGTTTAGTAATACTCTCTCAGTTTAGTAATACTCTCTCAGTTTAGTAATATTTTCTCAGTTTAGTAATATTCTCTCAGCTCTCTTAGTTTAGTAATTTTCTCTCAGTTTAGTAATATTCTCTCAGTATAGTAATATTCTCTCAGTTTAGTAATACTCTCTCAGCTCTCTCAGTTTAGTAATACTCTCTCAGTTTAGTAACACTATCTCAGTTTAGTAATACTCTCTCAGTCTAGTAACACTCCCTCCGTTGAGTAAAATTCTATCAGTTTAGTAATACTCTCTCAGTTTAGTAATACTCTCTCAGTTTAGTAATACTCTCTCAGTTGAGTAATATTCTCTCAGTTTAGTAACACTCTCTCAGTTTAGTAATACTTTCTCAGTTTAGTAATACTCTCTCAGTTGAGTAATAATCTCACCGTTGAGTAATATTCTCTCAGTTTAGTAACACTCTCTCAGTTTAGTAATACTCTCTCAGTTTAGTAATATTCTCTCAGTTTAGTAATACTCTCTCAGTTTAGTAATATTCTCTCAGCTCTCTCAGTTTAGTAATATTCTCTCAGTTTAGTAATACTCTCTCAGTTTAGTAATTCTCTCTCGGGTTAGTAATACTCTCTCAGTTTAGTAATACTCTCTCGGGTTAGTAATACTCTCTCGGGTTAGTAATACTCTCTCAGTTTAGTAATACTCTCTCGGTTGAGTAATACTCTCCCGGGTTAGTAATACTCGCTTAGTTTAGTAATATTCTCTCAGTTTAGTAATACTCTCTCGGGTTAGTAATACTCTCTCAGTTTAGTAATACTCTTCCGGGTTAGTAATACTCTCTAAATTTAGTAATATTCTCTCCGGTGAGTAATATTCTCTCAGTTGAGTAATACTGTCTCAGTTTAGTAAAACTGTCTCAGTTTAGTTATATCCTCTCAGTTTAGTAATACTATCTCAGTCTAGCAACACTCTCTCAGTTTATTAATACTCTCTCAGTTTAGTAATACTCTCTCAGTTGAGTAATTTTCTCTCAGTTTAGTAACACTCTCTCAGTTTAGTAATACTCTCTCAGTTTAGTAATATTCTCTCAGTTTAGTAATACTCTCTCAGTTTAGTAATATTCTCTCAGCTCTCTCAGTTTAGTAATATTCTCTCAGTTTAGTAATACTCTCTCAGTTTAGTAATACTCTCTCGGGTTAGAAGTACTCTCTCAGTTTAGTAATACTCTCTCAGTCTTGTAATACTCTCTCAGCTCTCTCAGTTTAGTAATACTCTCTCAGTTTAGTAATATTCTCTCAGTTTAGTAATACTCTCTCAGCTCTCTCAGTTTAGTAATACTCTCTCAGTTTAGTAATACTCTCTCAGGTTAGTAATACTCTCTTGGTTTAGTAATACTCTCTCAGCTCTCTCAGTTTAGTAATACTCTCTCAGTTTAGTAATACTCTCTCAGTTTAGTAATACTCTCTCAGGTTAGTAATACTCTCTTGGTTTAGTAATACTCTCTCAGCTCTCTCAGTTTAGTAATACTCTCTCAGTTTAGTAATACTCTCTCAGTCTAGTAACACTCCCTCTGTTGAGTAAAATTCTATCAGTTTAGTAATACTCTCTCAGTTTAGTAATATTCTCTCAGTATAGTAATATTCTCTCAGTTTAGTAATACTCTCTCAGCTCTCTCAGTTTAGTAATACTCTCTCAGTTTAGTAATACTCTCTCAGTCTAGTAACACTCCCTCTGTTGAGTAAAATTCTATCAGTTTAGTAATACTCTCTCAGTTTAGTAATACTCTCTCAGTTTAGTAATACTCTCTCAGTTGAGTAATATTCTCTCAGTTTAGTAACACTCTCTCAGTTTAGTAATACTTTCTCAGTTTAGTAATACTCTCTCAGTTGAGTAATAATCTCACCGTTGAGTAATATTCTCTCAGTTTAGTAACACTCTCTCAGTTTAGTAATACTCTCTCAGTTTAGTAATATTCTCTCAGTTTAGTAATACTCTCTCAGTTTAGTAATATTCTCTCAGCTCTCTCAGTTTAGTAATATTCTCTCAGTTTAGTAATACTCTCTCAGTTTAGTAATTCTCTCTCGGGTTAGTAATACTCTCTCAGTTTAGTAATACTCTCTCGGGTTAGTAATACTCTCTCGGGTTAGTAATACTCTCTCAGTTTAGTAATACTCTCTCGGTTGAGTAATACTCTCCCGGGTTAGTAATACTCGCTTAGTTTAGTTATACTCTCTCAGTTTAGTAATACTCTTCCGGGTTAGTAATACTCTCTAAATTTAGTAATATTCTCTCCGGTGAGTAATATTCTCTCAGTTGAGTAATACTGTCTCAGTTTAGTAAAACTGTCTCAGTTTAGTTATATCCTCTCAGTTTAGTAATACTATCTCAGTCTAGCAACACTCTCTCAGTTTATTAATACTCTCTCAGTTTAGTAATACTCTCTCAGTTGAGTAATAATCTCTCCGTTGAGTAATTTTCTCTCAGTTTAGTAACACTCTCTCAGTTTAGTAATACTCTCTCAGTTTAGTAATATTCTCTCAGTTTAGTAATACTCTCTCAGTTTAGTAATATTCTCTCAGCTCTCTCAGTTTAGTAATATTCTCTCAGTTTAGTAATACTCTCTCAGTTTAGTAATACTCTCTCAGTCTAGTAACACTCTCTCAGTTTAGTAACACTCTCTCAGTTTAGTAATACTCTCTCAGTTTAGTAATATTCTCTCAGTTTAGTAATACTCTCTCAGTCTAGTAACACTCTGTCAGTTTAGAAATACTCTGTCAGTTTAGAAATACTCTGTCAGTTTAGAAATACTCTCTCAGTCTAGTAACACTCTCTCAGTTTAGTAACACTCTCTCAGTTTAGTAATACTCTCTCAGTTTAGTAATATTCTCTCAGTTTAGTAATACTCTCTCAGTCTAGTAACACTCTCTCAGTTTAGTAAAACTGTCTCAGTTTAGTTATATCCTCTCAGTTTAGTAATACTATCTCAGTCTAGCAACACTCTCTCTGGTTAGTAATACTCTCTCAGTTTAGTAATACTCTCACAGGTTAGTAATACTGTCTCGGTTTAGTAATACTCCCTCAGTTTAGTAATTCTCTCCCAGTTTAGTAATATTCTCTCAGTTTAGTAATATTCTCTAATTTCTCTCAGTTTAGTAACACTCTCTCAGTTTAGTAATATTCTCTCAGTTTAGTAATACTCTCTCGGGTTAGTAATATTCTCTCTGTTTAGTAATACTCTCTCAGGTTAGTAATATTCTCTCAGTTTAGTAATACTCTCTCAGTCTAGTAACACTCTCTCAGTTTAGTAAAACTGTCTCAGTTTAGTTATATCCTCTCAGTTTAGTAATATTATCTCAGTCTAGCAACACTCTCTCAGTTTAGTAATACTCTCTCAGTTTAGTAATATTCTCTCAGTTTAGTAATACTCTCTCAGCTCTCTCAGTTTAGTAATACTCTCTCAGTTTAGTAATATTCTCTCAGCTCTCTCAGTTTAGTAATATTCTCTCAGTTTAGTAATACTCTCTCAGTTTAGTAATACTCTCTCAGTCTAGCAACACTCTCTCAGTTTAGTAACACTCTCTCAGTTTAGTAATACTCTCTCAGTTTAGTAATATTCTCTCAGTTTAGTAATACTCTCTCAGTCTAGTAACACTCTGTCAGTTTAGAAATACTCTGTCAGTTTAGAAATACTCTGTCAGTTTAGAAATACTCTCTCAGTCTAGTAACACTCTCTCAGTTTAGTAACACTCTCTCAGTTTAGTAATACTCTCTCAGTTTAGTAATATTCTCTCAGTTTAGTAATACTCTCTCAGTCTAGTAACACTCTCTCAGTTTAGTAAAACTGTCTCAGTTTAGTTATATCCTCTCAGTTTAGTAATACTATCTCAGTCTAGCAACACTCTCTCTGGTTAGTAATACTCTCTCAGTTTAGTAATACTCTCACAGGTTAGTAATACTGTCTCGGTTTAGTAATACTCCCTCAGTTTAGTAATTCTCTCCCAGTTTAGTAATATTCTCTCAGTTTAGTAATATTCTCTCAGTTTAGTAATACTCTCTCGGGTTAGTAATATTCTCTCTGTTTAGTAATACTCTCTCAGGTTAGTAATATTCTCTCAGTTTAGTAATACTCTCTCAGTCTAGTAACACTCTCTCAGTTTAGTAAAACTGTCTCAGTTTAGTTATATCCTCTCAGTTTAGTAATATTATCTCAGTCTAGCAACACTCTCTCAGTTTAGTAATACTCTCTCAGTTTAGTAATATTCTCTCAGTTTAGTAATACTCTCTCAGCTCTCTCAGTTTAGTAATACTCTCTCAGTTTAGTAACACTATCTCAGTTTAGTAAAATTCTATCAGTTTAGTAATACTCTCTCAGTTTAGTAATACTCTCTCAGTTTAGTAATACTCTCTCAGTTGAGTAATATTCTCTCAGTTTAGTAACACTCTCTCAGTTTAGTAATACTTTCTCAGTTTAGTAATACTCTCTCAGTTGAGTAATAATCTCACCGTTGAGTAATATTCTCTCAGTTTAGTAACACTCTCTCAGTTTAGTAATACTCTCTCAGTTTAGTAATACTCTCTCAGTTGAGTAATAATCTCACCGTTGAGTAATATTCTCTCAGTTTAGTAACACTCTCTCAGTTTAGTAATACTCTCTCAGTTTAGTAATATTCTCTCAGTTTAGTAATACTCTCTCAGTTTAGTAATATTCTCTCAGCTTTCTCAGTTTAGTAATATTCTCTCAGCTCTCTCAGTTTAGTAATATTCTCTCAGTTTAGTAATACTCTCTCAGTTTAGTAATTCTCTCTCCGGTTAGTAATACTCTCTCAGTTTAGTAATACTCTCTCGGGTTAGTAATACTCTCTCGGGTTAGTAATACTCTCTCAGTTTAGTAATACTCTCTCGGTTGAGTAATACTCTCCCGGGTTAGTAATACTCGCTTAGTTTAGTAATATTCTCTCAGTTTAGTAATACTCTCTCGGGTTAGTAATACTCTCTCAGTTTAGTAATACTCTTCCGGGTTAGTAATACTCTCTAAATTTAGTAATATTCTCTCCGGTGAGTAATATTCTCTCAGTTGAGTAATACTGTCTCAGTTTAGTAAAACTGTCTCAGTTTAGTTATATCCTCTCAGTTTAGTAATACTATCTCAGTCTAGCAACACTCTCTCAGTTTATTAATACTCTCTCAGTTTAGTAATACTCTCTCAGTTGAGTAATAATCTCTCCGTTGAGTAATTTTCTCTCAGTTTAGTAACACTCTCTCAGTTTAGTAATACTCTCTCAGTTTAGTAATATTCTCTCAGTTTAGTAATACTCTCTCAGTTTAGTAATATTCTCTCAGCTCTCTCAGTTTAGTAATATTCTCTCAGTTTAGTAATACTCTCTCAGTTTAGTAATACTCTCTCGGGTTAGAAGTACTCTCTCAGTTTAGTAAAACTCTCTCAGTTTAGTAATACTCTCTCAGTCTTGTAATACTCTCTCAGCTCTCTCAGTTTAGTAATACTCTCTCAGTTTAGTAACACTCTCTCAGTTTAGTAATACTCTCTCAGTCTAGTAACACTCTCTCAGTTTAGTAACACTCTCTCAGTTTAGTAATACTCTCTCAGTTTAGTAATATTCTCTCAGTTTAGTAATACTCTCTCAGTCTAGTAACACTCTCTCAGTTTAGAAATACTCTCTCAGTTGAGTAATACTATCTCAGTCTAGTAACACTCCCTCAGTTTAGTAATATTCTCTCGGGTTAGTAATACTCTCTCAGTTTAGTAATACTCTCTCAGGTTAGTAATACTCTCTCGGTTTAGTAATACTCCCTCAGTTTAGTAATACTCTCCCAGTTTAGTAATATTCTCTCAGTTTAGTAATATTCTCTCATTTCTCTCAGTTTAGTAATACTCTCTCAGTTTAGTAATATTCTCTCAGTTTAGTAATACTCTCTCGGGTTAGTAATACTCTCTCAGTTTAGTAATACTCTCACAGTTTAGTAATACTCTCTCGGGTTAGTAATACTCTCTCAGTTTAATAATACTCTCACAGTTTAGTAATATTCTCTCTGTTTAGTAATACTCTCTCAGGTTAGTAATATTCTCTCAGTTTAGTAATACTCTCTCAGTCTAGTAACACTCTCTCAGTTTAGTAAAACTGTCTCAGTTTAGTTATATCCTCTCAGTTTAGTAATACTATCTCAGTCTAGCAACACTCTCTCAGTTTAGTAATACTCTCTCAGTTTAGTAATACTCTCTCAGTTGAGTAATAATCTCTCCGTTGAGTAATTTTCTCTCAGTTTAGTAACACTCTCTCAGTTTAGTAATACTCTCTCAGTTTAGTAATATTCTCTCAGTCTTGTAATACTCTCTCAGCTCTCTCAGTTTAGTAATACTCTCTCAGTTTAGTAACACTCTCTCAGTTTAGTAATACTTTCTCAGTCTAGTAACACTCTCTCAGTTTAGTAACACTCTCTCAGTTTAGTAATACTCTCTCAGTTTAGTAATATTCTCTCAGTTTAGTAATATTCTCTCAGCTCTCTCAGTTAAGTTATACTCTCTCAGTTTAGTAATATTCTCTCAGTTTAGTAATACTCTCTCAGTTTAGTAATACTCTCTCAGTTTAGTAATACTCTCTCAGGTTAGTAATACTCTCTTGGTTTAGTAATACTCCCCCAGTTTAGTAATACTCTCTCAGTTTAGTAATATTTTCTCAGTTTAGTAATATTCTCTCAGCTCTCTTAGTTTAGTAATTTTCTCTCAGTTTAGTAATATTCTCTCAGTTTAGTAATATTCTCTCAGTTTAGTAATACTCTCTCAGTTCTCAGTAATACTCTCTCAGTTTAGTAACACTATCTCAGTTTAGTAATACTCTCTCAGTCTAGTAACACTCCCTCCGTTGAGTAAAATTCTATCAGTTTAGTAATACTCTCTCAGTTTAGTAATACTCTCTCAGTTTAGTAATACTCTCTCAGTTGAGTAATATTCTCTCAGTTTAGTAACACTCTCTCAGTTTAGTAATACTTTCTCAGTTTAGTAATACTTTCTCAGTTTAGTAATACTCTCTCAGTCTAGTAACACTCTCTCAGTTTAGTAAAACTGTCTCAGTTTAGTTATATCCTCTCAGTTTAGTAATACTATCTCAGTCTAGCAACACTCTCTCAGTTTAGTAATACTCTCTCAGTTTAGTAATACTCTCTCAGTTTAGTAATACTCTCTCAGCTCTCTCAGTTTAGTAATACTCTCTCAGTTTAGTAACACTATCTCAGTTTAGTAATACTCTCTCAGTCTAGTAACACTCCCTCCGTTGAGTAAAATTCTATCAGTTTAGTAATACTCTCTCAGTTTAGTAATACTCTCTCAGTTTAGTAATACTCTCTCAGTTGAGTAATATTCTCTCAGTTTAGTAACACTCTCTCAGTTTAGTAATACTTTCTCAGTTTAGTAATACTCAGTTGAGTAATAATCTCACCGTTGAGTAATATTCTCTCAGTTTAGTAACACTCTCTCAGTTTAGTAATACTCTCTCAGTTTAGTAATATTCTCTCAGTTTAGTAATACTCTCTCAGTTTAGTAATATTCTCTCAGCTCTCTCAGTTTAGTAATATTCTCTCAGTTTAGTAATACTCTCTCAGTTTAGTAATTCTCTCTCGGGTTAGTAATACTCTCTCAGTTTAGTAATACTCTCTCGGGTTAGTAATACTCTCTCGGGTTAGTAATACTCTCTCAGTTTAGTAATACTCTCTCGGTTGAGTAATACTCTCCCGGGTTAGTAATACTCGCTTAGTTTAGTAATATTCTCTCAGTTTAGTAATACTCTCTCGGGTTAGTAATACTCTCTCAGTTTAGTAATACTCTTCCGGGTTAGTAATACTCTCTAAATTTAGTAATATTCTCTCCGGTGAGTAATATTCTCTCAGTTGAGTAATACTGTCTCAGTTTAGTAAAACTGTCTCAGTTTAGTTATATCCTCTCAGTTTAGTAATACTATCTCAGTCTAGCAACACTCTCTCAGTTTATTAATACTCTCTCAGTTTAGTAATACTCTCTCAGTTGAGTAATAATCTCTCCGTTGAGTAATTTTCTCTCAGTTTAGTAACACTCTCTCAGTTTAGTAATACTCTCTCAGTTTAGTAATATTCTCTCAGTTTAGTAATACTCTCTCAGTTTAGTAATATTCTCTCAGCTCTCTCAGTTTAGTAATATTCTCTCAGTTTAGTAATACTCTCTCAGTTTAGTAATACTCTCTCGGGTTAGAAGTACTCTCTCAGTTTAGTAAAACTCTCTCAGTTTAGTAATACTCTCTCAGTCTTGTAATACTCTCTCAGCTCTCTCAGTTTAGTAATACTCTCTCAGTTTAGTAACACTCTCTCAGTTTAGTAATACTCTCTCAGTCTAGTAACACTCTCTCAGTTTAGTAACACTCTCTCAGTTTAGTAATACTCTCTCAGTTTAGTAATATTCTCTCAGTTTAGTAATACTCTCTCAGTCTAGTAACACTCTCTCAGTTTAGAAATACTCTCTCAGCTCTCTCAGTTTAGTAATACTCTCCCAGTTTAGTAATATTCTCTCAGTTTAGTAATATTCTCTAATTTCTCTCAGTTTAGTAATACTCTCTCAGTTTAGTAATATTCTCTCAGTTTAGTAATACTCTCTCGGGTTAGTAATACTCTCTCAGTTTAGTAATACTCTCTCAGTCTTGTAATACTCTCTCAGCTCTCTCAGTTTAGTAATACTCTCTCAGTTTAGTAACACTCTCTCAGTTTAGTAATACTTTCTCAGTCTAGTAACACTCTCTCAGTTTAGTAACACTCTCTCAGTTTAGTAATACTCTCTCAGTTTAGTAATATTCTCTCAGTTTAGTAATATTCTCTCAGCTCTCTCAGTTAAGTTATACTCTCTCAGTTTAGTAATATTCTCTCAGTTTAGTAATATTCTCTCAGTTTAGTAATATTCTCTCAGTTTAGTAATACTCTCTCAGCTCTCTCAGTTTAGTAATACTCTCTCAGTTTAGTACCACTATCTCAGTTTAGTAATACTCTCTCAGTCTAGTAACACTCCCTCCGTTGAGTAAAATTCTATCAGTTTAGTAATACTCTCTCAGTTTAGTAATAGTCTCTCAGTTTAGTAATACTCTCTCAGTTGAGTAATATTCTCTCAGTTTAGTAACACTCTCTCAGTTTAGTAATACTTTCTCAGTTTAGTAATACTCTCTCAGTTGAGTAATAATCTCACCGTTGAGTAATATTCTCTCAGTTTAGTAACACTCTTTCAGTTTAGTAATACTCTCTCAGTTTAGTAATATTCTCTCAGTTTAGTAATACTCTCTCAGTTTAGTAATATTCTCTCAGCTCTCTCAGTTTAGTAATATTCTCTCAGTTTAGTAATACTCTCTCAGTTTAGTAATTCTCTCTCGGGTTGAGTAATACTCTCCCGGGTTAGTAATACTCGCTTAGTTTAGTAATATTCTCTCAGTTTAGTAATACTCTCTCAGTTTAGTAATACTCTCTCGGGTTAGTAATACTCTCTCGGGTTAGTAATACTCTCTCAGTTTAGTAATACTCTCTCGGTTGAGTAATACTCTCCCGGGTTAGTAATACTCGCTTAGTTTAGTAATATTCTCTCAATTTAGTAATACTCTCTCGGGTTAGTAATACTCTCTCAGTTTAGTAATACTCTTCCGGGTTAGTAATACTCTCTAAATTTAGTAATATTCTCTCCGGTGAGTAATATTCTCTCAGTTGAGTAATACTGTCTCAGTTTAGTAAAACTGTCTCAGTTTAGTTATATTCTCTCAGTTTAGTAATACTATCTCAGTCTAGCAACACTCTCTCAGTTTATTAATACTCTCTCAGTTTAGTAATACTCTCTCAGTTGAGTAATAATCTCTCCGTTGAGTAATTTTCTCTCAGTTTAGTAACACTCTCTCAGTTTAGTAATACTCTCTCAGTTTAGTAATATTCTCTCAGTTTAGTAATACTCTCTCAGTTTAGTAATATTCTCTCAGCTCTCTCAGTTTAGTAATATTCTCTCAGTTTAGTAATACTCTCTCAGTTTAGTAATACTCTCTCGGGTTAGAAGTACTCTCTCAGTTTAGTAAAACTCTCTCAGTTTAGTAATACTCTCTCAGTCTTGTAATACTCTCTCAGCTCTCTCAGTTTAGTAATACTCTCTCAGTTTAGTAACACTCTCTCAGTTTAGTAATACTCTCTCAGTCTAGTAACACTCTCTCAGTTTAGTAACACTCTCTCAGTTTAGTAATACTCTCTCAGTTTAGTAATATTCTCTCAGTTTAGTAATACTCTCTCAGTCTAGTAACACTCTCTCAGTTTAGAAATACTCTCTCAGTTGAGTAATACTATCTCAGTCTAGTAACACTCCCTCGGTTTAGTAATACTCTCTCAGTTTAGTAATATTCTCTCGGGTTAGTAATACTCTCTCAGTTTAGTAATACTCTCCCAGTTTAGTAATATTCTCTCAGTTTAGTAATATTCTCTCATTTCTCTCAGTTTAGTAATACTCTCTCAGTTTAGTAATATTCTCTCAGTTTAGTAATACTCTCTCGGGTTAGTAATACTCTCTCAGTTTAGTAATACTCTCACAGTTTAGTAATACTCTCTCGGGTTAGTAATACTCTCTCAGTTTAATAATACTCTCACAGTTTAGTAATATTCTCTCTGTTTAGTAATACTCTCTCAGGTTAGTAATATTCTCTCAGTTTAGTAATACTCTCTCAGTCTAGTAACACTCTCTCAGTTTAGTAAAACTGTCTCAGTTTAGTTATATCCTCTCAGTTTAGTAATACTATCTCAGTCTAGCAACACTCTCTCAGTTTAGTAATACTCTCTCAGTTTAGTAATACTCTCTCAGTTGAGTAATAATCTCTCCGTTGAGTAATTTTCTCTCAGTTTAGTAACACTCTCTCAGTTTAGTAATACTCTCTCAGTTTAGTAATATTCTCTCAGTCTTGTAATACTCTCTCAGCTCTCTCAGTTTAGTAATACTCTCTCAGTTTAGTAACACTCTCTCAGTTTAGTAATACTTTCTCAGTCTAGTAACACTCTCTTAGTTTAGTAACACTCTCTCAGTTTAGTAATACTCTCTCAGTTTAGTAATATTCTCTCAGTTTAGTAATATTCTCTCAGCTCTCTCAGTTAAGTTATACTCTCTCAGTTTAGTAATATTCTCTCAGTTTAGTAATACTCTCTCAGTTTAGTAATACTCTCTCAGTTTAGTAATACTCTCTCAGGTTAGTAATACTCTCTTGGTTTAGTAATACTCCCCCAGTTTAGTAATACTCTCTCAGTTTAGTAATATTTTCTCAGTTTAGTAATATTCTCTCAGCTCTCTTAGTTTAGTAATTTTCTCTCAGTTTAGTAATATTCTCTCAGTATAGTAATATTCTCTCAGTTTAGTAATACTCTCTCAGCTCTCTCAGTTTAGTAATACTCTCTCAGTTTAGTAACACTATCTCAGTTTAGTAATACTCTCTCAGTCTAGTAACACTCCCTCCGTTGAGTAAAATTCTATCAGTTTAGTAATACTCTCTCAGTTTAGTAATACTCTCTCAGTTTAGTAATACTCTCTCAGTTGAGTAATATTCTCTCAGTTTAGTAACACTCTCTCAGTTTAGTAATACTTTCTCAGTTTAGTAATACTCTCTCAGTTGAGTAATAATCTCACCGTTGAGTAATATTCTCTCAGTTTAGTAACACTCTCTCAGTTTAGTAATACTCTCTCAGTTTAGTAATATTCTCTCAGTTTAGTAATACTCTCTCAGTTTAGTAATATTCTCTCAGCTCTCTCAGTTTAGTAATATTCTCTCAGTTTAGTAATACTCTCTCAGTTTAGTAATTCTCTCTCGGGTTAGTAATACTCTCTCAGTTTAGTAATACTCTCTCGGGTTAGTAATACTCTCTCGGGTTAGTAATACTCTCTCGGTTGAGTAATACTCTACCGGGTTAGTAATACTCGCTTAGTTTAGTAATATTCTCTCAGTTTAGTAATACTCTCTCGGGTTAGTAATACTCTCTCAGTTTAGTAATACTCTTCCGGGTTAGTAATACTCTCTAAATTTAGTAATATTCTCTCAGTTTAGTAATATTCTCTCAGCTCTCTCAGTTAAGTTATACTCTCTCAGTTTAGTAATATTCTCTCAGTTTAGTAATATTCTCTCAGTTTAGTAATATTCTCTCAGTTTAGTAATACTCTCTCAGCTCTCTCAGTTTAGTAATACTATCTCAGTTTAGTAACACTATCTCAGTTTAGTAATACTCTCTCAGTTTAGTAACACTCTCTCAGTTTAGTAATACTTTCTCAGTCTAGTAACACTCTCTCAGTTTAGTAACACTCTCTCAGTTTAGTAATACTCTCTCAGTTTAGTAATATTCTCTCAGTTTAGTAATATTCTCTCAGCTCTCTCAGTTAAGTTATACTCTCTCAGTTTAGTAATATTCTCTCAGTTTAGTAATATTCTCTCAGTTTAGTAATACTCTCTCAGCTCTCTCAGTTTAGTAATACTATCTCAGTTTAGTAACACTATCTCAGTTTAGTAATACTCTCTCAGTCTAGTAACACTCCCTCCGTTGAGTAAAATTCTATCAGTTTAGTAATACTCTCTCAGTTTAGTAATAGTCTCTCAGTTTAGTAATACTCTCTCAGTTGAGTAATATTCTCTCAGTTTAGTAACACTCTCTCAGTTTAGTAATACTTTCTCAGTTTAGTAATACTTTCTCAGTTTAGTAATACTCTCTCAGTTGAGTAATACTCTCCCAGTTTAGTAATATTCTCTCAGTTTAGTAATATTCTCTCATTTCTCTCAGTTTAGTAATACTCTCTCAGTTTAGTAATATTCTCTCAGTTTAGTAATACTCTCTCGGGTTAGTAATACTCTCTCAGTTTAGTAATACTCTCACAGTTTAGTAATACTCTCTCGGGTTAGTAATACTCTCTCAGTTTAATAATACTCTCACAGTTTAGTAATATTCTCTCTGTTTAGTAATACTCTCTCAGGTTAGTAATATTCTCTCAGTTTAGTAATACTCTCTCAGTCTAGTAACACTCTCTCAGTTTAGTAAAACTGTCTCAGTTTAGTTATATCCTCTCAGTTTAGTAATACTATCTCAGTCTAGCAACACTCTCTCAGTTTAGTAATACTCTCTCAGTTTAGTAATACTCTCTCAGTTGAGTAATAATCTCTCCGTTGAGTAATTTTCTCTCAGTTTAGTAACACTCTCTCAGTTTAGTAATACTCTCTCAGTTTAGTAATATTCTCTCAGTCTTGTAATACTCTCTCAGCTCTCTCAGTTTAGTAATACTCTCTCAGTTTAGTAACACTCTCTCAGTTTAGTAATACTTTCTCAGTCTAGTAACACTCTCTTAGTTTAGTAACACTCTCTCAGTTTAGTAATACTCTCTCAGTTTAGTAATATTCTCTCAGTTTAGTAATATTCTCTCAGCTCTCTCAGTTAAGTTATACTCTCTCAGTTTAGTAATATTCTCTCAGTTTAGTAATACTCTCTCAGTTTAGTAATACTCTCTCAGTTTAGTAATACTCTCTCAGGTTAGTAATACTCTCTTGGTTTAGTAATACTCCCCCAGTTTAGTAATACTCTCTCAGTTTAGTAATATTTTCTCAGTTTAGTAATATTCTCTCAGCTCTCTTAGTTTAGTAATTTTCTCTCAGTTTAGTAATATTCTCTCAGTATAGTAATATTCTCTCAGTTTAGTAATACTCTCTCAGCTCTCTCAGTTTAGTAATACTCTCTCAGTTTAGTAACACTATCTCAGTTTAGTAATACTCTCTCAGTCTAGTAACACTCCCTCCGTTGAGTAAAATTCTATCAGTTTAGTAATACTCTCTCAGTTTAGTAATACTCTCTCAGTTTAGTAATACTCTCTCAGTTGAGTAATATTCTCTCAGTTTAGTAACACTCTCTCAGTTTAGTAATACTTTCTCAGTTTAGTAATACTCTCTCAGTTGAGTAATAATCTCACCGTTGAGTAATATTCTCTCAGTTTAGTAACACTCTCTCAGTTTAGTAATACTCTCTCAGTTTAGTAATATTCTCTCAGTTTAGTAATACTCTCTCAGTTTAGTAATATTCTCTCAGCTCTCTCAGTTTAGTAATATTCTCTCAGTTTAGTAATACTCTCTCAGTTTAGTAATTCTCTCTCGGGTTAGTAATACTCTCTCAGTTTAGTAATACTCTCTCGGGTTAGTAATACTCTCTCGGGTTAGTAATACTCTCTCGGTTGAGTAATACTCTACCGGGTTAGTAATACTCGCTTAGTTTAGTAATATTCTCTCAGTTTAGTAATACTCTCTCGGGTTAGTAATACTCTCTCAGTTTAGTAATACTCTTCCGGGTTAGTAATACTCTCTAAATTTAGTAATATTCTCTCAGTTTAGTAATATTCTCTCAGCTCTCTCAGTTAAGTTATACTCTCTCAGTTTAGTAATATTCTCTCAGTTTAGTAATATTCTCTCAGTTTAGTAATATTCTCTCAGTTTAGTAATACTCTCTCAGCTCTCTCAGTTTAGTAATACTATCTCAGTTTAGTAACACTATCTCAGTTTAGTAATACTCTCTCAGTTTAGTAACACTCTCTCAGTTTAGTAATACTTTCTCAGTCTAGTAACACTCTCTCAGTTTAGTAACACTCTCTCAGTTTAGTAATACTCTCTCAGTTTAGTAATATTCTCTCAGTTTAGTAATATTCTCTCAGCTCTCTCAGTTAAGTTATACTCTCTCAGTTTAGTAATATTCTCTCAGTTTAGTAATATTCTCTCAGTTTAGTAATACTCTCTCAGCTCTCTCAGTTTAGTAATACTATCTCAGTTTAGTAACACTATCTCAGTTTAGTAATACTCTCTCAGTCTAGTAACACTCCCTCCGTTGAGTAAAATTCTATCAGTTTAGTAATACTCTCTCAGTTTAGTAATAGTCTCTCAGTTTAGTAATACTCTCTCAGTTGAGTAATATTCTCTCAGTTTAGTAACACTCTCTCAGTTTAGTAATACTTTCTCAGTTTAGTAATACTTTCTCAGTTTAGTAATACTCTCTCAGTTGAGTAATAATCTCACCGTTGAGTAATATTCTCTCAGTTTAGTAACACTCTCTCAGTTTAGTAATATTCTCTCAGTTTAGAAATACTCTCTCAGTTTAGTAATATTCTCTCAGCTCTCTCAGTTTAGTAATATTCTCTCAGTTTAGTAATACTCTCTCAGTTTAGTAATTCTCTCTCGGGTTGAGTAATACTCTCCCGGGTTAGTAATACTCGCTTAGTTTAGTAATATTCTCTCAGTTTAGTAATACTCTCTCAGTTTAGTAATACTCTCTCGGGTTAGTAATACTCTCTCGGGTTAGTAATACTCTCTCAGTTTAGTAATACTCTCTCGGTTGAGTAATACACTCCCGGGTTAGTAATACTCGCTTAGTTTAGTAATATTCTCTCAGTTTAGTAATACTCTCTCGGGTTAGTAATACTCTCTCAGTTTAGTAATACTCTTCCGGGTTAGTAATACTCTCTAAATTTTGTAATATTCTCTCCGGTGAGTAATATTCTCTCAGTTGAGTAATACTGTCTCAGTTTAGTAAAACTGTCTCAGTTTAGTTATATCCTCTCAGTTTAGTAATACTATCTCAGTCTAGCAACACTCTCTCAGTTTATTAATACTCTCTCAGTTTAGTAATACTCTCTCAGTTGAGTAATAATCTCTCCGTTGAGTAATTTTCTCTCAGTTTAGTAACACTCTCTCAGTTTAGTAATACTCTCTCAGTTTAGTACTATTCTCTCAGTTTAGTAATACTCTCTCAGTTTAGTAATATTCTCTCAGCTCTCTCAGTTTAGTAATATTCTCTCAGTTTAGTAATACTCTCTCAGTTTAGTAATACTCTCTCGGGTTAGAAGTACTCTCTCAGTTTAGTAAAACTCTCTCAGTTTAGTAATACTCTCTCAGTCTTGTAATACTCTCTCAGCTCTCTCAGTTTAGTAATACTCTCTCAGTTTAGTAACACTCTCTCAGTTTAGTAATACTCTCTCAGTCTAGTAACACTCTCTCAGTTTAGTAACACTCTCTCAGTTTAGTAATACTCTCTCAGTTTAGTAATATTCTCTCAGTTTAGTAATACTCTCTCAGTCTAGTAACACTCTCTCAGTTTAGAAATACTCCCTCAGTTTAGTAATACTCTCTCAGTTTAGTAATATTCTCTCGGGTTAGTAATACTCTCTCAGTTTAGTAATACTCTCTCAGGTTAGTAATACTCTCTCGGTTTAGTAATACTCCCTCAGTTTAGTAATACTCTCCCAGTTTAGTAATATTCTCTCAGTTTAGTAATATTCTCTCATTTCTCTCAGTTTAGTAATACTCTCTCAGTTTAGTAATATTCTCTCAGTTTAGTAATACTCTCTCGGGTTAGTAATACTCTCTCAGTTTAGTAATGCTCTCTCAGTCTTGTAATACTCTCTCAGCTCTCTCAGTTTAGCAATACTCTCTCAGTTTAGTAACACTCTCTCAGTTTAGTAATACTTTCTCAGTCTAGTAACACTCTCTCAGTTTAGTAACACTCTCTCAGTTTAGTAATACTCTCTCAGTTTAGTAATATTCTCTCAGTTTAGTAATATTCTCTCAGCTCTCTCAGTTAAGTTATACTCTCTCAGTTTAGTAATATTCTCTCAGTTTAGTAATATTCTCTCAGTTTAGTAATATTCTCTCAGTTTAGTAATACTCTCTCAGCTCTCTCAGTTTAGTAATACTCTCTCAGTTTAGTAACACTATCTCAGTTTAGTAATACTCTCTCAGTCTAGTAACACTCCCTCCGTTGAGTAAAATTCTATCAGTTTAGTAATATTCTCTCAGTTTAGTAATAGTCTCTCAGTTTAGTAATACTCTCTCAGTTGAGTAATATTCTCTCAGTTTAGTAACACTCTCTCAGTTTAGTAATACTTTCTCAGTTTAGTAATACTCTCTCAGTTGAGTAATAATCTCACCGTTGAGTAATATTCTCTCAGTTTAGTAACACTCTCTCAGTTTAGTAATACTCTCTCAGTTTAGTAATATTCTCTCAGTTTAGTAATACTCTCTCAGTCTTGTAATACTCTCTCAGTCTTGTAATACTCTCTCAGCTCTCTCAGTTTAGTAATACTCTCTCAGTTTAGTAACACTCTCTCAGTTTAGTAATACTCTCTCAGTCTAGTAACACTCTCTCAGTTTAGTAACACTCTCTCAGTTTAGTAATACTCTCTCAGTTTAGTAATATTCTCTCAGTTTAGTAATACTCTCTCAGTCTAGTAACACTCTCTCAGTTTAGAAATACTCTCTCAGTTGAGTAATACTATCTCAGTCTAGTAACACTCCCTCAGTTTAGTAATACTCTCTCAGTTTAGTAATATTCTCTCGGGTTAGTAATACTCTCTCAGTTTAGTAATACTCTCTCAGGTTAGTAATACTCTCTCGGTTTAGTAATACTCCCTCAGTTTAGTAATACTCTCCCAGTTTAGTAATATTCTCTCAGTTTAGTAATATTCTCTCATTTCTCTCAGTTTAGTAATACTCTCTCAGTTTAGTAATATTCTCTCAGTTTAGTAATACTCTCTCGGGTTAGTAATACTCTCTCAGTTTAGTAATGCTCTCTCAGTCTTGTAATACTCTCTCAGCTCTCTCAGTTTAGTAATACTCTCTCAGTTTAGTAACACTCTCTCAGTTTAGTAATACTTTCTCAGTCTAGTAACACTCTCTCAGTTTAGTAACACTCTCTCAGTTTAGTAATACTCTCTCAGTTTAGTAATATTCTCTCAGTTTAGTAATATTCTCTCAGCTCTCTCAGTTAAGTTATACTCTCTCAGTTTAGTAATATTCTCTCAGTTTAGTAATATTCTCTCAGTTTAGTAATATTCTCTCAGTTTAGTAATACTCTCTCAGCTCTCTCAGTTTAGTAATACTCTCTCAGTTTAGTAATACTCTCTCAGTCTAGTAACACTCCCTCCGTTGAGTAAAATTCTATCAGTTTAGTAATACTCTCTCAGTTTAGTAATAGTCTCTCAGTTTAGTAATACTCTCTCAGTTGAGTAATATTCTCTCAGTTTAGTAACACTCTCTCAGTTTAGTAATACTTTCTCAGTTTAGTAATACTCTCTCAGTTGAGTAATAATCTCACCGTTGAGTAATATTCTCTCAGTTTAGTAACACTCTCTCAGTTTAGTAATACTCTCTCAGTTTAGTAATATTCTCTCAGTTTAGTAATACTCTCTCAGTTTAGTAATATTCTCTCAGCTCTCTCAGTTTAGTAATATTCTCTCAGTTTAGTAATACTCTCTCAGTTTAGTAATTCTCTCTCGGGTTGAGTAATACTCTCCCGGGTTAGTAATACTCGCTTAGTTTAGTAATATTCTCTCAGTTTAGTAATACTCTCTCAGTTTAGTAATACTCTCTCGGGTTAGTAATACTCTCTCGGGTTAGTAATACTCTCTCAGTTTAGTAATACTCTCTCGGTTGAGTAATACTCTCCCGGGTTAGTAATACTCGCTTAGTTTAGTAATATTCTCTCAAATTAGTAATACTCTCTCGGGTTAGTAATACTCTCTCAGTTTAGTAATACTCTCTCGGGTTAGTAATACTCTCTCGGGTTAGTAATACTCTCTCAGTTTAGTAATACTCTCTCAGTTTAGTAATTCTCTCTCGGTTGAGTAATACTCTCCCGGGTTAGTAATACTCGCTTAGTTTAGTAATATTCTCTCAATTTAGTAATACTCTCTCGGGTTAGTAATACTCTCTCAGTTTAGTAATACTCTTCCGGGTTAGTAATACTCTCTAAATTTAGTAATATTCTCTCCGGTGAGTAATATTCTCTCAGTTGAGTAATACTGTCTCAGTTTAGTAAAACTGTCTCAATTTAGTTATATTCTCTCAGTTTAGTAATACTATCTCAGTCTAGCAACACTCTCTCAGTTTATTAATACTCTCTCAGTTTAGTAATACTCTCTCAGTTGAGTAATAATCTCTCCGTTGAGTAATTTTCTCTCAGTTTAGTAACACTCTCTCAGTTTAGTAATACTCTCTCAGTTTAGTAATATTCTCTCAGTTTAGTAATACTCTCTCAGTTTAGTAATATTCTCTCAGCTCTCTCAGTTTAGTAATATTCTCTCAGTTTAGTAATACTCTCTCAGTTTAGTAATACTCTCTCGGGTTAGAAGTACTCTCTCAGTTTAGTAAAACTCTCTCAGTTTAGTAATATTCTCTCAGTTTAGTAATATTCTCTCAGTTTAGTAATACTCTCTCAGCTCTCTCAGTTTAGTAATACTCTCTCAGTTTAGTAACACTATCTCAGTTTAGTAATACTCTCTCAGTCTAGTAACACTCCCTCCGTTGAGTAAAATTCTATCAGTTTAGTAATATTCTCTCAGTTTAGTAATTAGTCTCTCAGTTTAGTAATACTCTCTCAGTTGAGTAATATTCTCTCAGTTTAGTAACACTCTCTCAGTTTAGTAATACTTTCTCAGTTTAGTAATACTCTCTCAGTTGAGTAATAATCTCACCGTTGAGTAATATTCTCTCAGTTTAGTAACACTCTCTCAGTTTAGTAATACTCTCTCAGTTTAGTAATATTCTCCCAGTTTAGTAATACTCTCTCAGTCTTGTAATACTCTCTCAGCTCTCTCAGTTTAGTAATACTCTCTCAGTTTAGTAACACTCTCTCAGTTTAGTAATACTCTCTCAGTCTAGTAACACTCTCTCAGTTTAGTAACACTCTCTCAGTTTAGTAATACTCTCTCAGTTTAGTAATATTCTCTCAGTTTAGTAATACTCTCTCAGTCTAGTAACACTCTCTCAGTTTAGAAATACTCTCTCAGTTGAGTAATACTATCTCAGTCTAGTAACACTCCCTCAGTTTAGTAATACTCTCTCAGTTTAGTAATATTCTCTCGGGTTAGTAATACTCTCTCAGTTTAGTAATACTCTCTCAGGTTAGTAATACTCTCTCGGTTTAGTAATACTCCCTCAGTTTAGTAATACTCTCTCAGTTTAGTAATATTCTCTCAGTTTAGTAATATTCTCTCATTTCTCTCAGTTTAGTAATACTCTCTCAGTTTAGTAATATTCTCTCAGTTTAGTAATACTCTCTCGGGTTAGTAATACTCTCTCAGTTTAGTAATGCTCTCTCAGTCTTGTAATACTCTCTCAGCTCTCTCAGTTTAGTAATACTCTCTCAGTTTAGTAACACTCTCTCAGTTTAGTAATACTTTCTCAGTCTAGTAACACTCTCTCAGTTTAGTAACACTCTCTCAGTTTAGTAATACTCTCTCAGTTTAGTAATATTCTCTCAGTTTAGTAATATTCTCTCAGCTCTCTCAGTTAAGTTATACTCTCTCAGTTTAGTAATATTCTCTCAGTTTAGTAATATTCTCTCAGTTTAGTAATATTCTCTCAGTTTAGTAATACTCTCTCAGCTCTCTCAGTTTAGTAATACTCTCTCAGTTTAGTAACACTATCTCAGTTTAGTAATACTCTCTCAGTCTAGTAACACTCCCTCCGTTGAGTAAAATTCTATCAGTTTAGTAATACTCTCTCAGTTTAGTAATAGTCTCTCAGTTTAGTAATACTCTCTCAGTTGAGTAATATTCTCTCAGTTTAGTAACACTCTCTCAGTTTAGTAATACTTTCTCAGTTTAGTAATACTCTCTCAGTTGAGTAATAATCTCACCGTTGAGTAATATTCTCTCAGTTTAGTAACACTCTCTCAGTTTAGTAATACTCTCTCAGTTTAGTAATATTCTCTCAGTTTAGTAATACTCTCTCAGTTTAGTAATATTCTCTCAGCTCTCTCAGTTTAGTAATATTCTCTCAGTTTAGTAATACTCTCTCAGTTTAGTAATTCTCTCTCGGGTTGAGTAATACTCTCCCGGGTTAGTAATACTCGCTTAGTTTAGTAATATTCTCTCAGTTTAGTAATACTCTCTCGGGTTAGTAATACTCTCTCGGGTTAGTAATACTCTCTCAGTTTAGTAATACTCTCTCAAATTAGTAATACTCTCTCGGGTTAGTAATACTCTCTCAGTTTAGTAATACTCTCTCGGGTTAGTAATACTCTCTCGGGTTAGTAATACTCTCTCAGTTTAGTAATACTCTCTCAGTTTAGTAATTCTCTCTCGGTTGAGTAATACTCTCCCGGGTTAGTAATACTCGCTTAGTTTAGTAATATTCTCTCAATTTAGTAATACTCTCTCGGGTTAGTAATACTCTCTCAGTTTAGTAATACTCTTCCGGGTTAGTAATACTCTCTAAATTTAGTAATATTCTCTCCGGTGAGTAATATTCTCTCAGTTGAGTAATACTGTCTCAGTTTAGTAAAACTGTCTCAATTTAGTTATATTCTCTCAGTTTAGTAATACTATCTCAGTCTAGCAACACTCTCTCAGTTTATTAATACTCTCTCAGTTTAGTAATACTCTCTCAGTTGAGTAATAATCTCTCCGTTGAGTAATTTTCTCTCAGTTTAGTAACACTCTCTCAGTTTAGTAATACTCTCTCAGTTTAGTAATATTCTCTCAGTTTAGTAATACTCTCTCAGTTTAGTAATATTCTCTCAGCTCTCTCAGTTTAGTAATATTCTCTCAGTTTAGTAATACTCTCTCAGTTTAGTAATACTCTCTCGGGTTAGAAGTACTCTCTCAGTTTAGTAAAACTCTCTCAGTTTAGTAATACTCTCTCAGTCTTGTAATACTCTCTCAGCTCTCTCAGTTTAGTAATACTCTCTCAGTTTAGTAACACTCTCTCAGTTTAGTAATACTCTCTCAGTCTAGTAACACTCTCTCAGTTTAGTAACACTCTCTCAGTTTAGTAATACTCTCTCAGTTTAGTAATATTCTCTCAGTTTAGTAATACTCTCTCAGTCTAGTAACACTCTCTCAGTTTAGAAATACTCTCTCAGTTGAGTAATACTATCTCAGTCTAGTAACACTCCCTCGGTTTAGTAATACTCTCTCAGTTTAGTAATATTCTCTCGGGTTAGTAATACTCTCTCGGGTTAGTAATACTCTCACAGTTTAGTAATACTCTCTCGGGTTAGTAATACTCTCTCAGTTTAATAATACTCTCACAGTTTAGTAATATTCTCTCTGTTTAGTAATACTCTCAGGTTAGTAATATTCTCTCAGTTTAGTAATACTCTCTCAGTCTAGTAACACTCTCTCAGTTTAGTAAAACTGTCTCAGTTTAGTTATATCCTCTCAGTTTAGTTATACTATCTCAGTCTAGCAACACTCTCTCAGTTTAGTAATACTCTCTCAGTTTAGTAATACTCTCTCAGTTGAGTAATAATCTCTCCGTTGAGTAATTTTCTCTCAGTTTAGTAACACTCTCTCAGTTTAGTAATAATACACTTAATAATACACTTAATACTCTCTCAGTTTAGTAACACTCTCTCAGTTTAGTAATACTTTCTCAGTCTAGTAACACTCTCTTAGTTTAGTAACACTCTCTCAGTTTAGTAATACTCTCTCAGTTTAGTAATACTCTCTCAGTTTAGTAATATTTTCTCAGTTTAGTAATATTCTCTCAGCTCTCTTAGTTTAGTAATTTTCTCTCAGTTTAGTAATATTCTCTCAGTATAGTAATATTCTCTCAGTTTAGTAATACTCTCTCAGCTCTCTCAGTTTAGTAATACTCTCTCAGTTTAGTAACACTATCTCAGTTTAGTAATACTCTCTCAGTCTAGTAACACTCCCTCCGTTGAGTAAAATTCTATCAGTTTAGTAATACTCTCTCAGTTTAGTAATACTCTCTCAGTTTAGTAATACTCTCTCAGTTGAGTAATATTCTCTCAGTTTAGTAACACTCTCTCAGTTTAGTAATACTTTCTCAGTTTAGTAATACTCTCTCAGTTGAGTAATAATCTCACCGTTGAGTAATATTCTCTCAGTTTAGTAACACTCTCTCAGTTTAGTAATACTCTCTCAGTTTAGTAATATTCTCTCAGTTTAGTAATACTCTCTCAGTTTAGTAATATTCTCTCAGCTCTCTCAGTTTAGTAATATTCTCTCAGTTTAGTAATACTCTCTCAGTTTAGTAATTCTCTCTCGGGTTAGTAATACTCTCTCAGTTTAGTAATACTCTCTCGGGTTAGTAATACTCTCTCGGGTTAGTAATACTCTCTCAGTTTAGTAATACTCTCTCGGTTGAGTAATACTCTCCCGGGTTAGTAATACTCGCTTAGTTTAGTAATATTCTCTCAGTTTAGTAATACTCTCTCGGGTTAGTAATACTCTCTCAGTTTAGTAATACTCTTCCGGGTTAGTAATACTCTCTAAATTTAGTAATATTCTCTCCGGTGAGTAATATTCTCTCAGTTGAGTAATACTGTCTCAGTTTAGTAAAACTGTCTCAGTTTAGTTATATCCTCTCAGTTTAGTAATACTATCTCAGTCTAGCAACACTCTCTCAGTTTATTAATACTCTCTCAGTTTAGTAATACTCTCTCAGTTGAGTAATTTTCTCTCAGTTTAGTAACACTCTCTCAGTTTAGTAATACTCTCTCAGTTTAGTAATATTCTCTCAGTTTAGTAATACTCTCTCAGTTTAGTAATATTCTCTCAGCTCTCTCAGTTTAGTAATATTCTCTCAGTTTAGTAATACTCTCTCAGTTTAGTAATACTCTCTCGGGTTAGAAGTACTCTCTCAGTTTAGTAAAACTCTCTCAGTTTAGTAATACTCTCTCAGTCTTGTAATACTCTCTCAGCTCTCTCAGTTTAGTAATACTCTCTCAGTTTAGTAATATTCTCTCAGTTTAGTAATACTCTCTCAGCTCTCTCAGTTTAGTAATACTCTCTCAGTTTAGTAATACTCTCTCAGGTTAGTAATACTCTCTTGGTTTAGTAATACTCCCCCAGTTTAGTAATACTCTCTCAGTTTAGTAATATTTTCTCAGTTTAGTAATATTCTCTCAGCTCTCTTAGTTTAGTAATTTTCTCTCAGTTTAGTAATACTCTCTCAGCTCTCTCAGTTTAGTAATACTCTCTCAGTTTAGTAATACTCTCTCAGGTTAGTAATACTCTCTTGGTTTAGTAATACTCCCCCAGTTTAGTAATACTCTCTCAGTTTAGTAATATTTTCTCAGTTTAGTAATACTCTCTCAGCTCTCTCAGTTTAGTAACACTATCTCAGTTTAGTAATACTCTCTCAGTCTAGTAACACTCCCTCCGTTGAGTAAAATTCTATCAGTTTAGTAATACTCTCTCAGTTTAGTAATACTCTCTCAGTTTAGTAATACTCTCTCAGTTGAGTAATATTCTCTCAGTTTAGTAACACTCTCTCAGTTTAGTAATACTTTCTCAGTTTAGTAATACTCTCTCAGTTGAGTAATAATCTCACCGTTGAGTAATATTCTCTCAGTTTAGTAACACTCTCTCAGTTTAGTAATACTCTCTCAGTTTAGTAATATTCTCTCAGTTTAGTAATACTCTCTCAGTTTAGTAATATTCTCTCAGCTCTCTCAGTTTAGTAATATTCTCTCAGTTTAGTAATACTCTCTCAGTTTAGTAATTCTCTCTCGGGTTAGTAATACTCTCTCAGTTTAGTAATACTCTCTCGGGTTAGTAATACTCTCTCTGGTTAGTAATACTCTCTCAGTTTAGTAATACTCTCTCGGTTGAGTAATACTCTCCCGGGTTAGTAATACTCGCTTAGTTTAGTAATATTCTCTCAGTTTAGTAATACTCTCTCGGGTTAGTAATACTCTCTCAGTTTAGTAATACTCTTCCGGGATAGTAATACTCTCTAAATTTAGTAATATTCTCTCCGGTGAGTAATATTCTCTCAGTTGAGTAATACTGTCTCAGTTTAGTAAAACTGTCTCAGTTTAGTTATATCCTCTCAGTTTAGTAATACTATCTCAGTCTAGCAACACTCTCTCAGTTTATTAATACTCTCTCAGTTTAGTAATACTCTCTCAGTTGAGTAATAATCTCTCCGTTGAGTAATTTTCTCTCAGTTTAGTAACACTCTCTCAGTTTAGTAATACTCTCTCAGTTTAGTAATATTCTCTCAGTTTAGTAATACTCTCTCAGTTTAGTAATATTCTCTCAGCTCTCTCAGTTTAGTAATATTCTCTCAGTTTAGTAATACTCTCTTGGGTTAGAAGTACTCTCTCAGTTTAGTAAAACTCTCTCAGTTTAGTAATACTCTCTCAGTCTTGTAATACTCTCTCAGCTCTCTCAGTTTAGTAATACTCTCTCAGTTTAGTAACACTCTCTCAGTTTAGTAATACTCTCTCAGTCTAGTAACACTCTCTCAGTTTAGTAACACTCTCTCAGTTTAGTAATACTCTCTCAGTTTAGTAATATTCTCTCAGTTTAGTAATACTCTCTCAGTCTAGTAACACTCTCTCAGTTTAGAAATACTCTCTCAGTTGAGTAATACTATCTCAGTCTAGTAACACTCCCTCAGTTTAGTAATACTCTCTCAGTTTAGTAATATTCTCTCGGGTTAGTAATACTCTCTCAGTTTAGTAATACTCTCTCAGGTTAGTAATACTCTCTCGGTTTAGTAATACTCCCTCAGTTTAGTAATACTCTCCCAGTTTAGTAATATTCTCTCAGTTTAGTAATATTCTCTCATTTCTCTCAGTTTAGTAATACTCTCTCAGTTTAGTAATATTCTCTCAGTTCAGTAATACTCTCTCGGGTTAGTAATACTCTCTCAGTTTAGTAATTTTATTTATTTATTTATTTATTTTACCGTTATTTTACCAGGTAAGTTGACTGAGAACACGTTCTCATTTGCAGCAACGACCTGGGGAATAGTTACAGGGGAGAGGAGGGGGATGAATGAGCCAATTGTAAACTGGGGATTATTAGGTGACCATGATTGTTTGAGGGCCAGATTGGGAATTTAGCCAGGACACCGGGGTTAACACCCCTACTCTTACGATAAGTGCCATGGGATCTTTAATGACCTCAGAGAGTCAGGACACCCGTTTAACGTCCCATCCGAAAGACGGCACCCTACACAGGGCAGTGTCCCCAATCACTGCCCTGGGGCATTGGGATATTATTTTTAGACCAGAGGAAAGAGTGCCTCCTACTGGCCCTCCAACACCACTTCCAGCAGCATCTGGTCTCCCATCCAGGGACTGACCAGGACCAACCCTGCTTAGCTTCAGAAGCAAGCCAGCAGTGGTATGCAGGGTGGTATGCTGCTGGCAATACTCTCACAGTTTAGTAATACTCTCTCGGGTTAGTAATACTCTCTCAGTTTAATAATACTCTCACAGTTTAGTAATATTCTCTCTGTTTAGTAATACTCTCTCAGGTTAGTAATATTCTCTCAGTTTAGTAATACTCTCTCAGTCTAGTAACACTCTCTCAGTTTAGTAAAACTGTCTCAGTTTAGTTATATCCTCTCAGTTTAGTAATACTATCTCAGTCTAGCAACACTCTCTCAGTTTAGTAATACTCTCTCAGTTTAGTAATACTCTCTCAGTTGAGTAATAATCTCTCCGTTGAGTAATTTTCTCTCAGTTTAGTAACACTCTCTCAGTTTAGTAATACTCTCTCAGTTTAGTAATATTCTCTCAGTCTTGTACTACTCTCTCAGCTCTCTCAGTTTAGTAATACTCTCTCAGTTTAGTAACACTCTCTCAGTTTAGTAATACTTTCTCAGTCTAGTAACACTCTCTCAGTTTAGTAACACTCTCTCAGTTTAGTAATACTCTCTCAGTTTAGTAATACTCTCTCAGTTTAGTAATATTCTCTCAGTTTAGTAATATTCTCTCAGCTCTCTCAGTTAAGTTATACTCTCTCAGTTTAGTAATATTCTCTCAGTTTAGTAATACTCTCTCAGTTTAGTAATACTCTCTCAGTTTAGTAATACTCTCTCAGGTTAGTAATACTCTCTTGGTTTAGTAATACTCCCCCAGTTTAGTAATACTCTCTCAGTTTAGTAATATTTTCTCAGTTTAGTAATATTCTCTCAGCTCTCTTAGTTTAGTAATTTTCTCTCAGTTTAGTAATATTCTCTCAGTTTAGTAATATTCTCTCAGTTTAGTAATACTCTCTCAGCTCTCTCAGTTTAGTAATACTCTCTCAGTTTAGTAACACTATCTCAGTTTAGTAATACTCTCTCAGTCTAGTAACACTCCCTCCGTTGAGTAAAATTCTATCAGTTTAGTAATACTCTCTCAGTTTAGTAATACTCTCTCAGTTTAATAATACTCTCTCAGTTGAGTAATATTCTCTCAGTTTAGTAACACTCTCTCAGTTTAGTAATACTTTCTCAGTTTAGTAATACTCTCTCAGTTGAGTAATAATCTCACCGTTGAGTAATATTCTCTCAGTTTAGTAACACTCTCTCAGTTTAGTAATACTCTCTCAGTTTAGTAATATTCTCTCAGTTTAGTAATACTCTCTCAGTTTAGTAATATTCTCTCATCTCTCTCAGTTTAGTAATATTCTCTCAGTTTAGTAATACTATCTCAGTCTAGCAACACTCTCTCAGTTTAGTAATACTCTCTCAGTTTAGTAATACTCTCTCAGTTGAGTAATAATCTCTCCGTTGAGTAATTTTCTCTCAGTTTAGTAACACTCTCTCAGTTTAGTAATACTCTCTCAGTTTAGTAATATTCTCTCAGTCTTGTAATACTCTCTCAGCTCTCTCAGTTTAGTAATACTCTCTCAGTTTAGTAACACTCTCTCAGTTTAGTAATACTTTCTCAGTCTAGTAACACTCTCTCAGTTTAGTAACACTCTCTCAGTTTAGTAATACTCTCTCAGTTTAGTAATACTCTCTCAGTTTAGTAATATTCTCTCAGTTTAGTAATATTCTCTCAGCTCTCTCAGTTAAGTTATACTCTCTCAGTTTAGTAATATTCTCTCAGTTTAGTAATACTCTCTCAGTTTAGTAATACTCTCTCAGTTTAGTAATACTCTCTCAGGTTAGTAATACTCTCTTGGTTTAGTAATACTCCCCCAGTTTAGTAATACTCTCTCAGTTTAGTAATATTTTCTCAGTTTAGTAATATTCTCTCAGCTCTCTTAGTTTAGTAATTTTCTCTCAGTTTAGTAATATTCTCTCAGTTTAGTAATATTCTCTCAGTTTAGTAATACTCTCTCAGCTCTCTCAGTTTAGTAATACTCTCTCAGTTTAGTAACACTATCTCAGTTTAGTAATACTCTCTCAGTCTAGTAACACTCCCTCCGTTGAGTAAAATTCTATCAGTTTAGTAATACTCTCTCACTTTAGTAATACTCTCTCAGTTTAGTAATACTCTCTCAGTTGAGTAATATTCTCTCAGTTTAGTAACACTCTCTCAGTTTAGTAATACTTTCTCAGTTTAGTAATACTCTCTCAGTTGAGTAATAATCTCACCGTTGAGTAATATTCTCTCAGTTTAGTAACACTCTCTCAGTTTAGTAATACTCTCTCAGTTTAGTAATATTCTCTCAGTTTAGTAATACTCTCTCAGTTTAGTAATATTCTCTCATCTCTCTCAGTTTAGTAATATTCTCTCAGTTTAGTAATACTCTCTCAGTTTAGTAATTCTCTCTCGGGTTAGTAATACTCCCCCAGTTTAGTAATACTCTCACAGTTTAGTAATACTCTCTCGGGTTAGTAATACTCTCTCAGTTTAGTAATACTCTCTCGGTTGAGTAATACTCTCCCGGGTTAGTAATACTCGCTTAGTTTAGTAATATTCTCTCAGTTTAGTAATACTCTCTCGGGTTAGTAATACTCTCTCAGTTTAGTAATACTCTCTCGGGTTAGTAATACTCTCTAAATTTAGTAATATTCTCTCCGGTGAGTAATATTCTCTCAGTTGAGTAATACTGTCTCAGTTTAGTAAAACTGTCTCAGTTTAGTTATATCCTCTCAGTTTAGTAATACTATCTTAGTCTAGCAACACTCTCTCAGTTTAGTAATACTCTCTCAGTTTAGTAATACTCTCTCAGTTGAGTAATAATCTCTCCGTTGAGTAATTTTCTCTCAGTTTAGTAACACTCTCTCAGTTTAGTAATACTCTCTCAGTTTAGCAATATTCTCTCAGTTTAGTAATACTCTCTCAGTTTAGTAATACTCTCTCGGGTTAGAAGTACTCTCTCAGTTTAGTAAAACTCTCTCAGTTTAGTAATACTCTCTCAGTCTTGTAATACTCTCTCAGCTCTCTCAGTTTAGTAATACTCTCTCAGTTTAGTAACACTCTCTCAGTTTAGTAATACTCTCTCAGTCTAGTAACACTCTCTCAGTTTAGTAACACTCTCTCAGTTTAGTAATACTCTCTCAGTTTAGTAATATTCTCTCAGTTTAGTAATACTCTCTCAGTCTAGTAACACTATCTCAGTTTAGAAATACTCTCTCAGTTGAGTAATACTATCTCAGTCTAGTAACACTCCCTCGGTTTAGTAATACTCTCTCAGTTTAGTAATATTCTCTCGGGTTAGTAATACTCTCTCAGTTTAGTAATACTCTCACAAGTTAGTAATACTGTCTCGGTTTAGTAATACTCCCTCAGTTTAGTAATTCTCTCCCAGTTTAGTAATATTCTCTCAGTTTAGTAATATTCTCTAATTTCTCTCAGTTTAGTAATACTCTCTCAGTTTAGTAATATTCTCTCAGTTTAGTAATACTCTCTCGGGTTAGTAATACTCTCTCAGTTTAGTAATACTCTCACAGTTTAGTAATACTCTCTCGGGTTAGTAATACTCTCTCAGTTTAATACTACTCTCACAGTTTAGTAATATTCTCTCTGTTTAGTAATACTCTCTCAGGTTAGTAATATTCTCTCAGTTTAGTAATACTCTCTCAGTCTAGTAACACTCTCTCAGTTTAGTAAAACTCTCTCAGTTTAGTAATACTCTCTCAGTCTTGTAATACTCTCTCAGCTCTCTCAGTTTAGTAATACTCTCTCAGTTTAGTAACACTCTCTCAGTTTAGTAATACTCTCTCAGTCTAGTAACACTCTTCTAGTTTAGTAACACTCTCTCAGTTTAGTAATACTCTCTCAGTTTAGTAATATTCTCTCAGTTTAGTAATACTCTCTCAGTCTAGTAACACTCTCTCAGTTTAGAAATACTCTCTCAGTTGAGTAATACTATCTCAGTCTAGTAACACTCCCTCAGTTTAGTAATACTCTCTCAGTTTAGTAATATTCTCTCGGGTTAGTAATACTCTCTCAGTTTAGTAATACTCTCTCAGGTTAGTAATACTCTCTCGGTTTAGTAATACTCCCTCAGTTTAGTAATACTCTCCCAGTTTAGTAATATTCTCTCAGTTTAGTAATATTCTCTCATTTCTCTCAGTTTAGTAATACTCTCTCAGTTTAGTAATATTCTCTCAGTTTAGTAATACTCTCTCGGGTTAGTAATACTCTCTCAGTTTAGTAATACTCTCACAGTTTAGTAATACTCTCTCGGGTTAGTAATACTCTCTCAGTTTAATAATACTCTCACAGTTTAGTAATATTCTCTCTGTTTAGTAATACTCTCTCAGTCTAGTAACACTCTCTCAGTTTAGTAAAACTGTCTCAGTTTAGTTATATCCTCTCAGTTTAGTAATACTATCTCAGTCTAGCAACACTCTCTCAGTTTAGTAATACTCTCTCAGTTTAGTAATACTCTCTCAGTTGAGTAATAATCTCTCCGTTGAGTAATTTTCTCTCAGTTTAGTAACACTCTCTCAGTTTAGTAATACTCTCTCAGTTTAGTAATATTCTCTCAGTCTTGTAATACTCTCTCAGCTCTCTCAGTTTAGTAATACTCTCTCAGTTTAGTAACACTCTCTCAGTTTAGTAATACTTTCTCAGTCTAGTAACACTCTCTCAGTTTAGTAACACTCTCTCAGTTTAGTAATACTCTCTCAGTTTAGTAATATTCTCTCAGTTTAGTAATATTCTCTCAGTTTAGTAATATTCTCTCAGCTCCCTCAGTTAAGTTATACTCTCTCAGTTTAGTAATATTCTCTCAGTTTAGTAATACTCTCTCAGGTTAGTAATACTCTCTTGGTTTAGTAATACTCCCCCAGTTTAGTAATACTCTCTCAGTTTAGTAATATTTTCTCAGTTTAGTAATATTCTCTCAGCTCTCTTAGTTTAGTAATTTTCTCTCAGTTTAGTAATATTCTCTCAGTTTAGTAATATTCTCTCAGTTTAGTAATACTCTCTCAGCTCTCTCAGTTTAGTAATACTCTCTCAGTTTAGTAACACTATCTCAGTTTAGTAATACTCTCTCAGTCTAGTAACACTCCCTCCGTTGAGTAAAATTCTATCAGTTTAGTAATACTCTCTCAGTTTAGTAATACTCTCTCAGTTTAGTAATACTCTCTCAGTTGAGTAATATTCTCTCAGTTTAGTAACACTCTCTCAGTTTAGTAATACTTTCTCAGTTTAGTAATACTCTCTCAGTTGAGTAATAATCTCACCGTTGAGTAATATTCTCTCAGTTTAGTAACACTCTCTCAGTTTAGTAATACTCTCTCAGTTTAGTAATATTCTCTCAGTTTAGTAATACTCTCTCAGTTTAGTAATATTCTCTCATCTCTCTCAGTTTAGTAATATTCTCTCAGTTTAGTAATACTATCTCAGTCTAGCAACACTCTCTCAGTTTAGTAATACTCTCTCAGTTTAGTAATACTCTCTCAGTTGAGTAATAATCTCTCCGTTGAGTAATTTTCTCTCAGTTTAGTAACACTCTCTCAGTTTAGTAATACTCTCTCAGTTTAGTAATATTCTCTCAGTCTTGTACTCTCTCAGCTCTCTCAGTTTAGTAATACTCTCTCAGTTTAGTAACACTCTCTCAGTTTAGTAATACTTTCTCAGTCTAGTAACACTCTCTCAGTTTAGTAACACTCTCTCAGTTTAGTAATACTCTCTCAGTTTAGTAATGCTCTCTCAGTTTAGTAATATTCTCTCAGTTTAGTAATATTCTCTCAGCTCTCTCAGTTAAGTTATACTCTCTCAGTTTAGTAATATTCTCTCAGTTTAGTAATACTCTCTCAGTTTAGTAATACTCTCTCAGTTTAGTAATACTCTCTCAGGTTAGTAATACTCTCTTGGTTTAGTAATACTCCCCCAGTTTAGTAATACTCTCTCAGTTTAGTAATATTTTCTCAGTTTAGTAATATTCTCTCAGCTCTCTTAGTTTAGTAATTTTCTCTCAGTTTAGTAATATTCTCTCAGTTTAGTAATATTCTCTCAGTTTAGTAATACTCTCTCAGCTCTCTCAGTTTAGTAATACTCTCTCAGTTTAGTAACACTATCTCAGTTTAGTAATACTCTCTCAGTCTAGTAACACTGCCTCCGTTGAGTAAAATTCTATCAGTTTAGTAATACTCTCTCACTTTAGTAATACTCTCTCAGTTTAGTAATACTCTCTCAGTTGAGTAATATTCTCTCAGTTTAGTAACACTCTCTCAGTTTAGTAATACTTTCTCAGTTTAGTAATACTCTCTCAGTTGAGTAATAATCTCACCGTTGAGTAATATTCTCTCAGTTTAGTAACACTCTCTCAGTTTAGTAATACTCTCTCAGTTTAGTAATATTCTCTCAGTTTAGTAATACTCTCTCAGTTTAGTAATATTCTCTCATCTCTCTCAGTTTAGTAATATTCTCTCAGTTTAGTAATACTCTCTCAGTTTAGTAATTCTCTCTCGGGTTAGTAATACTCTCTCAGTTTAGTAATACTCTCACAGTTTAGTAATACTCTCTCGGGTTAGTAATACTCTCTCAGTTTAGTAATACTCTCTCGGTTGAGTAATACTCTCCCGGGTTAGTAATACTCGCTTAGTTTAGTAATATTCTCTCAGTTTAGTAATACTCTCTCGGGTTAGTAATACTCTCTCAGTTTAGTAATACTCTCTCGGGTTAGTAATACTCTCTAAATTTAGTAATATTCTCTCCGGTGAGTAATATTCTCTCAGTTGAGTAATACTGTCTCAGTTTAGTAAAACTGTCTCAGTTTAGTTATATCCTCTCAGTTTAGTAATACTATCTTAGTCTAGCAACACTCTCTCAGTTTAGTAATACTCTCTCAGTTTAGTAATACTCTCTCAGTTGAGTAATAATCTCTCCGTTGAGTAATTTTCTCTCAGTTTAGTAACACTCTCTCAGTTTAGTAATACTCTCTCAGTTTAGCAATATTCTCTCAGTTTAGTAATACTCTCTCAGTTTAGTAATACTCTCTCGGGTTAGAAGTACTCTCTCAGTTTAGTAAAACTCTCTCAGTTTAGTAATACTCTCTCAGTCTTGTAATACTCTCTCAGCTCTCTCAGTTTAGTAATACTCTCTCAGTTTAGTAACACTCTCTCAGTTTAGTAATACTCTCTCAGTCTAGTAACACTCTCTCAGTTTAGTAACACTCTCTCAGTTTAGTAATACTCTCTCAGTTTAGTAATATTCTCTCAGTTTAGTAATACTCTCTCAGTCTAGTAACACTATCTCAGTTTAGTAATACTCTCTCAGTTGAGTAATACTATCTCAGTCTAGTAACACTCCCTCGGTTTAGTAATACTCTCTCAGTTTAGTAATATTCTCTCGGGTTAGTAATACTCTCTCAGTTTAGTAATACTCTCACAAGTTAGTAATACTGTCTCGGTTTAGTAATACTCCCTCAGTTTAGTAATTCTCTCCCAGTTTAGTAATATTCTCTCAGTTTAGTAATATTCTCTAATTTCTCTCAGTTTAGTAATACTCTCTCAGTTTAGTAATATTCTCTCAGTTTAGTAATACTCTCTCGGGTTAGTAATACTCTCTCAGTTTAGTAATACTCTCACAGTTTAGTAATACTCTCTCGGGTTAGTAATACTCTCTCAGTTTAATACTACTCTCACAGTTTAGTAATATTCTCTCTGTTTAGTAATACTCTCTCAGGTTAGTAATATTCTCTCAGTTTAGTAATACTCTCTCAGTCTAGCAACACTCTCTCAGTTTAGTAAAACTGTCTCAGTTTAGTTATATCCTCTCAGTTTAGTAATACTATCTCAGTCTAGCAACACTCTCTCAGTTTAGTAATAATCTCTCAGTTGAGTAATAATCTCTCTGTTGAGTAATTTTCTCTCAGTTTAGTAACACTCTCTCAGTTTAGTAATACTCTCTCAGTTTAGTAATATTCTCTCAGTTTAGTAATACTCTCTCAGTTTAGTAATATTCTCTCAGCTCTCTCAGTTTAGTAATATTCTCTCAGTTTAGTAATACTCTCTAAGTTTAGTAATACTCTCTCGGGTTAGTAGTACTTTCTCAGTTTAGTAAAACTCTCTCAGTTTAGTAATACTCTCTCAGTCTTGTAATACTCTCTCAGCTCTCATAGTTTAGTAATACTCTCTCAGTTTAGTAACACTCTCTCAGTTTAGTAATACTCTCTCAGTCTAGTAACACTCTCTCAGTTTAGTAACACTCTCTCAGTTTAGTAATATTCTCTCAGCTCTCTCAGTTTAGTAATATTCTCTAAGTTTAGTAATACTCTCTCAGTTTAGTAATATTCTCTCAGCTCTCTCAGTTTAGTTATACTCTCTCAGTTTAGTAATATTCTCTCAGTTTAGTAATACTCTCTCAGTCTAGTAATTTTCTCTCAGTTTAGTAATACTCTCTCAGTCTAGTAACACTCTCTCAGTTTAGTAATACTCTCTCAGTCTAGTAACACTCTCTCAGTTTAGTAACACTCTCTCAGTTTAGTAATACTCTCTCAGTTTAGTAATATTCTCTCAGTTTAGTAATACTCTCTCAGTCTTGTAATACTCTCTAAGCTCTCTCAGTTTAGTATTACTCTCTCAGTTTAGTAACACTCTCTCAGTTTAGTAATACTCTCTCAGTCTAGTAACACTCTCTCAGTTTAGTAATACTCTCTCAGTTTAGTAATATTCTCTCAGTTTAGTAATATTCTCTCAGCTCTCTCAGTTTAGTTATACTCTCTCAGTTTAGTAATATTCTCTCAGTTTAGTAATACTCTCTCAGTCTAGTAATTTTCTCTCAGTTTAGTAATACTCTCTCAGTCTAGTAACACTCTCTCAGTTTAGTAATACTCTCTCAGTCTAGTAACACTCTCTCAGTTTAGTAACACTCTCTCAGTTTAGTAATACTCTCTCAGTTTAGTAATATTCTCTCAGTTTAGTAATACTCTCTCAGTCTAGTAACACTCTGTCAGTTTAGAAATACTCTGTCAGTTTAGAAATACTCTGTCAGTTTAGAAATACTCTCTCAGTCTAGTAACACTCTCTCAGTTTAGTAATACTCTCTCAGTTTAGTAATATTCTCTCAGTTTAGTAATACTCTCTCAGTCTAGTAACACTCTCTCAGTTTAGTAAAACTGTCTCAGTTTAGTTATATCCTCTCAGTATAGTAATACTATCTCAGTCTAGCAACACTCTCTCTGGTTAGTAATACTCTCTCAGTTTAGTAATACTCTCACAGGTTAGTAATACTGTCTCGGTTTAGTAATACTCCCTCAGTTCAGTAATTCTCTCCCAGTTTAGTAATATTCTCTCAGTTTAGTAATATTCTCTAATTTCTCTCAGTTTAGTAACACTCTCTCAGTTTAGTAATATTCTCTCAGTTTAGTAATACTCTCTCGGGTTAGTAATATTCTCTCTGTTTAGTAATACTCTCTCAGGTTAGTAATATTCTCTCAGTTTAGTAATACTCTCTCAGTCTAGTAACACTCTCTCAGTTTAGTAAAACTGTCTCAGTTTAGTTATATCCTCTCAGTTTAGTAATATTATCTCAGTCTAGCAACACTCTCTCAGTTTAGTAATACTCTCTCAGTTTAGTAATATTCTCTCAGTTTAGTAATACTCTCTCAGCTCTCTCAGTTTAGTAATACTCTCTCAGTTTAGTAACACTATCTCAGTTTAGTAAAATTCTATCAGTTTAGTAATACTCTCTCAGTTTAGTAATACTCTCTCAGTTTAGTAATACTCTCTCAGTTGAGTAATATTCTCTCAGTTTAGTAACACTCTCTCAGTTTAGTAATACTTTCTCAGTTTAGTAATACTCTCTCAGTTGAGTAATAATCTCACCGTTGAGTAATATTCTCTCAGTTTAGTAACACTCTCTCAGTTTAGTAATACTCTCTCAGTTTAGTAATATTCTCTCAGTTTAGTAATACTCTCTCAGTTTAGTAATATTCTCTCAGCTCTCTCAGTTTAGTAATATTCTCTCAGTTTAGTAATACTCTCTCAGTTTAGTAATTCTCTCTCGGGTTAGTAATACTCTCTCAGTTTAGTAATACTCTCTCGGGTTAGTAATACTCTCTCGGGTTAGTAATACTCTCTCAGTTTAGTAATACTCTCTCGGTTGAGTAATACTCTCCCGGGTTAGTAATACTCGCTTAGTTTAGTAATATTCTCTCAGTTTAGTAATACTCTCTCGGGTTAGTAATACTCTCTCAGTTTAGTAATACTCTTCCGGGTTAGTAATACTCTCTCAATTTAGTAATATTCTCTCCGGTGAGTAATATTCTCTCAGTTGAGTAATACTGTCTCAGTTTAGTAAAACTGTCTCAGTTTAGTTATATCCTCTCAGTTTAGTAATACTATCTCAGTCTAGCAACACTCTCTCAGTTTATTAATACTCTCTCAGTTTAGTAATACTCTCTCAGTTGAGTAATAATCTCTCCGTTGAGTAATTTTCTCTCAGTTTAGTAACACTCTCTCAGTTTAGTAATACTCTCTCAGTTTAGTAATATTCTCTCAGTTTAGTAATACTCTCTCAGTTTAGTAATATTCTCTCAGCTCTCTCAGTTTAGTAATATTCTCTCAGTTTAGTAATACTCTCTCAGTTTAGTAATACTCTCTCGGGTTAGAAGTACTCTCTCAGTTTAGTAAAACTCTCTCAGTCTTGTAATACTCTCTCAGCTCTCTCAGTTTAGTAATACTCTCTCAGTTTAGTAACACTCTCTCAGTTTAGTAATACTCTCTCAGTCTAGTAACACTCTCTCAGTTTAGTAACACTCTCTCAGTTTAGTAATACTCTCTCAGTTTAGTAATATTCTCTCAGTTTAGTAATACTCTCTCAGTCTAGTAACACTCTCTCAGTTTAGTAATACTCTCTCAGTTTAGTAATACTATCTCAGTCTAGTAACACTCCCTCAGTTTAGTAATATTCTCTCGGGTTAGTAATACTCTCTCAGTTTAGTAATACTCTCTCAGGTTAGTAATACTCTCTCGGTTTAGTAATACTCCCTCAGTTTAGTAATACTCTCCCAGTTTAGTAATATTCTCTCAGTTTAGTAATATTCTCTCATTTCTCTCAGTTTAGTAATACTCTCTCAGTTTAGTAATATTCTCTCAGTTTAGTAATACTCTCTCGGGTTAGTAATACTCTCTCAGTTTAGTAATACTCTCACACTTTAGTAATACTCTCTCGGGTTAGTAATACTCTCTCAGTTTAATAATACTCTCACAGTTTAGTAATATTCTCTCAGTTTAGTAATATTCTCTCAGCTCTCTCAGTTTAGTAATATTCTCTCAGTTTAGTAATACTCTCTCAGTTTAGTAATTCTCTCTCGGGTTAGTAATACTCTCTCAGTTTAGTAATACTCTCTCGGTTGAGTAATACTCTCCCGGGTTAGTAATACTCGCTTAGTTTAGTAATATTCTCTCAGTTTAGTAATACTCTCTCGGGTTAGTAATACTCTCTCAGTTTAGTAATACTCTCTCGGGTTAGTAATACTCTCTAAATTTAGTAATATTCTCTCCGGTGAGTAATATTCTCTCAGTTGAGTAATACTGTCTCAGTTTAGTAAAACTGTCTTAGTTTAGTTATATCCTCTCAGTTTAGTAATACTATCTTAGTCTAGCAACACTCTCTCAGTTTAGTAATACTCTCTCAGTTTAGTAATACTCTCTCAGTTGAGTAATAATCTCTCCGTTGAGTAATTTCCTCTCAGTTTAGTAACACTCTCTCAGTTTAGTAACACTCTCTCAGTTTAGCAATATTCTCTCAGTTTAGTAATACTCTCTCAGTTTAGTAATACTCTCTCGGGTTAGAAGTACTCTCTCAGTTTAGTAAAACTCTCTCAGTTTAGTAATACTCTCTCAGTCTTGTAATACTCTCTCAGCTCTCTCAGTTTAGTAATACTCTCTCAGTTTAGTAACACTCTCTCAGTTTAGTAATACTCTCTCAGTCTAGTAACACTCTCCAGTTTAGTAACACTCTCTCAGTTTAGTAATACTCTCTCAGTTTAGTAATATTCTCTCAGTTTAGTAATACTCTCTCAGTCTAGTAACACTCTCTCAGTTTAGAAATACTCTCTCAGTTGAGTAATACTATCTCAGTCTAGTAACACTCCCTCGGTTTAGTAATACTCTCTCAGTTTAGTAATATTCTCTCGGGTTAGTAATACTCTCTCAGTTTAGTAATACTCTCACAGGTTAGTAATACTGTCTCGGTTTAGTAATACTCCCTCAGTTTAGTAATTCTCTCCCAGTTTAGTAATATTCTCTCAGTTTAGTAATATTCTCTAATTTCTCTCAGTTTAGTAATACTCTCTCAGTTTAGTAATATTCTCTCAGTTTAGTAATACTCTCTCGGGTTAGTAATACTCTCTCAGTTTAGTAATACTCTCACAGTTTAGTAATACTCTCTCGGGTTAGTAATACTCTCTCAGTTTAATACTACTCTCACAGTTTAGTAATATTCTCTCTGTTTAGTAATACTCTCTCAGGTTAGTAATATTCTCTCAGTTTAGTAATACTCTCTCAGTCTAGTAACACTCTCTCAGTTTAGTAAAACTGTCTCAGTTTAGTTATATCCTCTCAGTTTAGTAATACTATCTCAGTCTAGCAACACTCTCTCAGTTTAGTAATACTCTCTCAGTTTAGTAATAATCTCTCAGTTGAGTAATAATCTCTCTGTTGAGTAATTTTCTCTCAGTTTAGTAACACTCTCTCAGTTTAGTAATACTCTCTCAGTTTAGTAATATTCTCTCAGTTTAGTAATACTCTCTCAGTTTAGTAATATTCTCTCAGCTCTCTCAGTTTAGTAATATTCTCTCAGTTTAGTAATACTCTCTCAGTTTAGTAATACTCTCTCGGGTTAGTAGTACTTTCTCAGTTTAGTAAAACTCTCTCAGTTTAGTAATACTCTCTCAGTCTTGTAATACTCCCTCAGCTCTCATAGTTTAGTAATACTCTCTCAGTTTAGTAACACTCTCTCAGTTTAGTAATACTCTCTCAGTCTAGTAACACTCTCTCAGTTTAGTAACACTCTCTCAGTTTAGTAATATTCTCTCAGCTCTCTCAGTTTAGTAATATTCTCTAAGTTTAGTAATACTCTCTCAGTTTAGTAATACTCTCTCGGGTTAGTACTACTTTCTCAGTTTAGTAAAACTCTCTCAGTTTAGTAATACTCTCTCAGTCTTGTAATACTCTCTAAGCTCTCTCAGTTTAGTATTACTCTCTCAGTTTAGTAACACTCTCTCAGTTTAGTAATACTCTCTCAGTCTAGTAACACTCTCTCAGTTTAGTAATACTCTCTCAGTTTAGTAATATTCTCTCAGTTTAGTAATATTCTCTCAGCTCTCTCAGTTTAGTTATACTCTCTCAGTTTAGTAATATTCTCTCAGTTTAGTAATACTCTCTCAGTCTAGTAATATTCTCTCAGTTTAGTAATACTCTCTCAGTCTAGTAACACTCTCTCAGTTTAGAAATACTCTCTCAGTTGAGTAATACTATCTCAGTCTAGTAACACTCCCTCAGTTTAGTAATACTCTCTCAGTTTAGTAATACTCTCTCGGGTTAGTAATACTCTCTCAGTTTAGTAATACTCTCACAGTTTAGTAATATTCTCTCAGTTTAGCAATATTCTCTCAGTTTAGTAATACTCTCTCAGTTTAGTAATACTCTCTCGGGTTAGAAGTACTCTCTCAGTTTAGTAAAACTCTCTCAGTTTAGTAATACTCTCTCAGTCTTGTAATACTCTCTCAGCTCTCTCAGTTTAGTAATACTCTCTCAGTTTAGTAACACTCTCTCAGTTTAGTAATACTCTCTCAGTCTAGTAACACTCTCTCAGTTTAGTAACACTCTCTCAGTTTAGTAATACTCTCTCAGTTTAGTAATATTCTCTCAGTTTAGTAATACTCTCTCAGTCTAGTAACACTATGTCAGTTTAGAAATACTCTCTCAGTTGAGTAACACTCCCTCGGTTTAGTAATACTCTCTCAGTTTAGTAATACTCTCTCGGGTTAGTAATACTCTCTCAGTTTAGTAATACTCTCACAGTTTAGTAATATTCTCTCAGTTTAGCAATATTCTCTCAGTTTAGTAATACTCTCTCAGTTTAGTAATACTCTCTCGGGTTAGAAGTACTCTCTCAGTTTAGTAAAACTCTCTCAGTTTAGTAATACTCTCTCAGTCTTGTAATACTCTCTCAGCTCTCTCAGTTTAGTAATACTCTCTCAGTTTAGTAACACTCTCTCAGTTTAGTAATACTCTCTCAGTCTAGTAACACTCTCTCAGTTTAGTAACACTCTCTCAGTTTAGTAATACTCTAGTAACACTCTGTCAGTTTAGAAATACTCTCTCAGTTGAGTAATACTATCTCAGTCTAGTAACACTCCCTCGGTTTAGTAATTCTCTCCCAGTTTAGTAATATTCTCTCAGTTTAGTAATATTCTCTCGGGTTAGTAATACTCTCTCAGTTTAGTAATACTCTCACAGGTTAGTAATACTGTCTCGGTTTAGTAATACTCCCTCAGTTTAGTAATTCTCTCCCAGTTTAGTAATATTCTCTCAGTTTAGTAATATTCTCTAATTTCTCTCAGTTTAGTAACACTCTCTCAGTTTAGTAATATTCTCTCAGTTTAGTAATACTCTCTCGGGTTAGTAATACTCTCTCAGTTTAGTAATACTCTCACAGTTTAGTAATACTCTCTCGGGTTAGTAATACTCTCTTAGTTTAATACTACTCTCACAGTTTAGTAATATTCTCTCTGTTTAGTAATACTCTCTCAGGTTAGTAATACTCTCTCAGTCTAGTAACACTCTCTCAGTTTAGTAAAACTGTCTCAGTTTAGTTATATCCTCTCAGTTTAGTAATACTATCTCAGTCTAGCAACACTCTCTCAGTTTAGTAATACTCTCTCAGTTTAGTAATAATCTCTCAGTTGAGTAATAATCTCTCTGTTGAGTAATTTTCTCTCAGTTTAGTAACACTCTCTCAGTTTAGTAATATTCTCTCAGTTTAGTAATACTCTCTCAGTTTAGTAATATTCTCTCAGCTCTCTCAGTTTAGTAATATTCTCTCAGTTTAGTAATACTCTCTCAGTTTAGTAATACTCTCTCGGGTTAGTAGTTCTTTCTCAGTTTAGTAAAACTCTCTCAGTTTAGTAATACTCTCTCAGTCTTGTAATACTCTCTCAGCTCTCTCAGTTTAGTAATACTCTCTCAGTTTAGTAACACTCTCTCAGTTTAGTAATACTCTCTCAGTCTAGTAACACTCTCTCAGTTTAGTAACACTCTCTCAGTTTAGTAATATTCTCTCAGCTCTCTCAGTTTAGTAATATTCTCTAAGTTTAGTAATACTCTCTCAGTTTAGTAATACTCTCTCGGGTTAGTACTACTTTCTCAGTTTAGTAAAACTCTCTCAGTTTAGTAATACTCTCTCAGTCTTGTAATACTCTCTCAGCTCTCTCAGTTTAGTAATACTCTCTCAGTTTAGTAACACTCTCTCAGTTTAGTAATACTCTCTCAGTCTAGTAACACTCTCTCAGTTTAGTAACACTCTCTCAGTTTAGTAATATTCTCTCAGTTTAGTAATATTCTCTCAGCTCTCTCAGTTTAGTTATACTCTCTCAGTTTAGTAATATTCTCTCAGTTTAGTAATACTCTCTCAGTCTAGTAATATTCTCTCAGTTTAGTAATACTCTCTCAGTCTAGTAACACTCTCTCAGTTTAGAAATACTCTCTCAGTTGAGTAATACTATCTCAGTCTAGTAACACTCCCTCAGTTTAGTAATACTCTCTCAGTTTAGTAATACTCTCTCGGGTTAGTAATACTCTCTCAGTTTAGTAATACTCTCACAGTTTAGTAATATTCTCTCAGTTTAGTAATACTCTCTCAGGTTAGTAATACTCTCTCGGTTTAGTAATACTCCCTCAGTTTAGTAATACTCTCTCAGTTTAGTAATATTCTCTCAGTTTAGTAATATTCTCTCATTTCTCTCAGTTTAGTAATATTCTCTCAGTTTAGTAATATTCTCTCAGTTTAGTAATACTCTCTCAGTTTAGTAATATTCTCTCAGCTCTCTCAGTTTAGTAATATTCTCTCAGTTTAGTAATACTCTCTCAGTTTAGTAATACTCTCTCGGGTTAGTAGTACTTTCTCAGTTTAGTAAAACTCTCTCAGTTTAGTAATACTCTCTCAGTCTTGTAATACTCTCTCAGCTCTCATAGTTTAGTAATACTCTCTCAGTTTAGTAACACTCTCTCAGTTTAGTAATACTCTCTCAGTCTAGTAACACTCTCTCAGTTTAGTAACACTCTCTCAGTTTAGTAATATTCTCTCAGCTCTCTCAGTTTAGTAATATTCTCTAAGTTTAGTAATACTCTCTCAGTTTAGTAATACTCTCTCGGGTTAGTACTACTTTCTCAGTTTAGTAAAACTCTCTCAGTTTAGTAATACTCTCTCAGTCTTGTAATACTCTCTCAGCTCTCTCAGTTTAGTAATACTCTCTCAGTTTAGTAACACTCTCTCAGTTTAGTAATACTCTCTCAGTCTAGTAACACTCTCTCAGTTTAGTAATACTCTCTCAGTTTAGTAATATTCTCTCAGTTTAGTAATATTCTCTCAGCTCTCTCAGTTTAGTTATACTCTCTCAGTTTAGTAATATTCTTTCAGTTTAGTAATACTCTCTCAGTCTAGTAATATTCTCTCAGTTTAGTAATACTCTCTCAGTCTAGTAACACTCTCTCAGTTTAGAAATACTCTCTCAGTTGAGTAATACTATCTCAGTCTAGTAACACTCCCTCAGTTTAGTAATACTCTCTCGGGTTAGTAATACTCTCACAGTTTAGTAATATTCTCTCAGTTTAGTAATACTCTCTCAGGTTAGTAATACTCTCTCGGTTTAGTAATACTCCCTCAGTTTAGTAATACTCTCTCAGTTTAGTAATATTCTCTCAGTTTAGTAATATTCTCTCATTTCTCTCAGTTTAGTAATATTCTCTCAGTTTAGTAATATTCTCTCAGTTTAGTAATACTCTCTCGGTTTAGTAATACTCCCCCAGTTTAGTAATACTCTCTCAGTTTAGTAATATTCTCTCAGTTTAGTTATACTCTCTCAGTCTAGTAACACTCTCGCAGTTTAGTAATACTCTCTCAGTTTAGTAATACTATCTCAGTCTAGTAACACTCTCTCAGTTTAGTAATACTCTCTCAGTTTAGTAATACTCTCTCGGTTTAGTAATACTCCCTCAGTTTAGTAATATTGTCTCAGTTTAGTAATACTCTCTCAGTTTAGAAATATTCTCTCAGTTTAGTAATACTCTCTCAGTCTAGTAACACTCTCTCAGTTTAGTAAAACTGTCTCAGTTTAGTTATATTCTCTCAGCTCTCTCAGTTTAGTAATATTCTCTCAGTTTAGTAATACTCTCTCAGTTTAGTAATACTCTCTCAGTCTTGTAATACTCTCTCAGCTCTCTCAGTTTAGTAATACTCTCTCAGTTTAGTAACACTCTCTCAGTTTAGTAACACTCTCTCAGTTTAGTAATATTCTCTCAGCTCTCTCAGTTTAGTAATATTCTCTAAGTTTAGTAATACTCTCTCAGTTTAGTAATACTCTCTCGGGTTAGTACTACTTTCTCAGTTTAGTAAAACTCTCTCAGTTTAGTAATACTCTCTCAGTCTTGTAATACTCTCTCAGCTCTCTCAGTTTAGTATTACTCTCTCAGTTTAGTAACACTCTCTCAGTTTAGTAATACTCTCTCAGTCTAGTAACACTCTCTCAGTTTAGTAATACTCTCTCAGTTTAGTAATATTCTCTCAGTTTAGTAATATTCTCTCAGCTCTCTCAGTTTAGTTATACTCTCTCAGTTTAGTAATATTCTTTCAGTTTAGTAATACTCTCTCAGTCTAGTAATATTCTCTCAGTTTAGTAATACTCTCTCAGTTTAGTAATACTCTCTCAGTTTAGTAATACTCTCTCAGTTTAGTAATATTCTCTCAGTCTAGTAACACTCCCTCAGTTTAGTAACACTCTCTCGGGTTAGTAATACTCTCACAGTTTAGTAATATTCTCTCAGTTTAGTAATACTCTCTCAGGTTAGTAATACTCTCTCGGTTTAGTAATACTCCCTCAGTTTAGTAATACTCTCTCAGTTTAGTAATATTCTCTCAGTTTAGTAATATTCTCTCATTTCTCTCAGTTTAGTAATATTCTCTCAGTTTAGTAATATTCTCTCAGTTTAGTAATACTCTCTCGGTTTAGTAATACTCCCCCAGTTTAGTAATACTCTCTCAGTTTAGTAATATTCTCTCAGTTTAGTTATACTCTCTCAGTCTAGTAACACTCTCGCAGTTTAGTAATACTCTCTCAGTTGAGTAATACTATCTCAGTCTAGTAACACTCTCTCAGTTTAGTAATACTCTCTCAGTTTAGTAATACTCTCTCAGGTTAGTAATACTCTCTCGGTTTAGTAATACTCCCTCAGTTTAGTAATACTCTCTCAGTTTAGTAATATTCTCTCAGTTTAGTAATATTCTCTCATTTCTCTCAGTTTAGTAATATTCTCTCAGTTTAGTAATATTCTCTCAGTTTAGTAATACTCTCTCGGTTTAGTAATACTCCCCCAGTTTAGTAATACTCTCTCAGTTTAGTAATATTCTCTCAGTTTAGTTATACTCTCTCAGTCTAGTAACACTCTCGCAGTTTAGTAATACTCTCTCAGTTGAGTAATACTATCTCAGTCTAGTAACACTCTCTCAGTTTAGTAATACTCTCTCAGTTTAGTAATACTCTCTCGGTTTAGTAATACTCCCTCAGTTTAGTAATATTGTCTCAGTTTAGTAATACTCTCTCAGTTTAGAAATATTCTCTCAGTTTAGTAATACTCTCTCAGTCTAGTAACACTCTCTCAGTTTAGTAAAACTGTCTCAGTTTAGTTATATTCTCTCAGCTCTCTCAGTTTAGTAATATTCTCTCAGTTTAGTAATACTCTCTCAGTTTAGTAATACTCTCTCAGTCTTGTAATACTCTCTCAGCTCTCTCAGTTTAGTAATACTCTCTCAGTTTAGTAACACTCTCTCAGTTTAGTAACACTCTCTCAGTTTAGTAATATTCTCTCAGCTCTCTCAGTTTAGTAATATTCTCTAAGTTTAGTAATACTCTCTCAGTTTAGTAATACTCTCTCGGGTTAGTACTACTTTCTCAGTTTAGTAAAACTCTCTCAGTTTAGTAATACTCTCTCAGTCTTGTAATACTCTCTCAGCTCTCTCAGTTTAGTATTACTCTCTCAGTTTAGTAACACTCTCTCAGTTTAGTAATACTCTCTCAGTCTAGTAACACTCTCTCAGTTTAGTAATACTCTCTCAGTTTAGTAATATTCTCTCAGTTTAGTAATATTCTCTCAGCTCTCTCAGTTTAGTTATACTCTCTCAGTTTAGTAATATTCTTTCAGTTTAGTAATACTCTCTCAGTCTAGTAATATTCTCTCAGTTTAGTAATACTCTCTCAGTCTAGTAACACTCTCTCAGTTTAGAAATACTCTCTCAGTTGAGTAATACTATCTCAGTCTAGTAACACTCCCTCAGTTTAGTAACACTCTCTCGGGTTAGTAATACTCTCACAGTTTAGTAATATTCTCTCAGTTTAGTAATACTCTCTCAGGTTAGTAATACTCTCTCGGTTTAGTAATACTCCCTCAGTTTAGTAATACTCTCTCAGTTTAGTAATATTCTCTCAGTTTAGTAATATTCTCTCATTTCTCTCAGTTTAGTAATATTCTCTCAGTTTAGTAATATTCTCTCAGTTTAGTAATACTCTCTCGGTTTAGTAATACTCCCCCAGTTTAGTAATACTCTCTCAGTTTAGTAATATTCTCTCAGTTTAGTTATACTCTCTCAGTTTAGTAACACTCTCTCAGTTTAGTAATACTCTCTCAGTTTAGTAATACTATCTCAGTCTAGTAACACTCTCTCAGTTTAGTAATACTCTCTCAGTTTAGTAATACTCTCTCAGTTTAGTAATACTCCCTCAGTTTAGTAATATTGTCTCAGTTTAGTAATACTCTCTCAGTTTAGTAATATTCTCTCAGTTTAGTAATACTCTCTCAGTCTAGTAATACTCTCTCAGTTTAGTAAAACTCTCTCAGTTTAGTTATATTCTCTCAGCTCTCTCAGTTTAGTAATATTCTCTCAGTTTAGTAATACTCTCTCAGTTTAGTAATACTCTCTCAGTCTTGTAATACTCTCTCAGCTCTCTCAGTTTAGTAATACTCTCTCAGTTTAGTAATACTCTCTCAGTTTAGTAATACTCTCTCAGTCTAGTAACACTCTCTCAGTTTAGTAAAACAGTCTCAGTTTAGTTATATCCTCTCAGTTTAGTAATACGCTCTCAGTTTAGTAATACTCTCTCAGTTGAGTAATAATCTCTCCGTTGAGTAATTTTCTCTCAGTTTAGTAACACTCTCTCAGTTTAGTAATACTCTCTCAGTTTAGTAATATTCTCTCAGTTTAGTAATACTCTCTCAGTTTAGTAATATTCTCTCAGCTCTCTCAGTTTAGTAATATTCTCTCAGTTTAGTAATACTCTCTCAGTTTAGTAATACTCTCTCGGGTTAGTAGTACTTTCTCAGTTTAGTAAAACTCTCTCAGTTTAGTAATACTCTCTCAGTCTTGTAATACTCTCTCAGCTCTCTCAGTTTAGTAATACTCTCTCAGTTTAGTAACACTCTCTCAGTTTAGTAATACTTTCTCAGTCTAGTAACACTCTCTCATTTTAGTAACACTCTCTCAGTTTAGTAATACTCTCTCAGTTTAGTAATATTCTCTCAGTTTAGTAATATTCTCTCAGCTCTCTCAGTTAAGTTATACTCTCTCAGTTTAGTAATATTCTCTCAGTTTAGTAATACTCTCTCAGTTTAGTAATACTCTCTCAGTTTAGTAATACTCTCTCAGGTTAGTAATACTCTCTTGGTTTAGTAATACTCCCCCAGTTTAGTAATACTCTCTCAGTTTAGTAATATTTTCTCAGTTTAGTAATATTCTCTCAGCTCTCTTAGTTTAGTAATTTTCTCTCAGTTTAGTAATACTCTCTCAGTTTAGTAACACTCTCTCAGTTTAGTAATACTCTCTCAGTCTAGTAACACTCTCTCAGTTTAGTAACACTCTCTCAGTTTAGTAATACTCTCTCAGTTTAGTAATATTCTCTCAGTTTAGTAATACTCTCTCAGTCTAGTAACACTATGTCAGTTTAGAAATACTCTCTCAGTTGAGTAACACTCCCTCGGTTTAGTAATACTCTCTCAGTTTAGTAATACTCTCTCGGGTTAGTAATACTCTCTCAGTTTAGTAATACTCTCACAGTTTAGTAATATTCTCTCAGTTTAGCAATATTCTCTCAGTTTAGTAATACTCTCTCAGTTTAGTAATACTCTCTCGGGTTAGAAGTACTCTCTCAGTTTAGTAAAACTCTCTCAGTTTAGTAATACTCTCTCAGTCTTGTAATACTCTCTCAGCTCTCTCAGTTTAGTAATACTCTCTCAGTTTAGTAACACTCTCTCAGTTTAGTAATACTCTCTCAGTCTAGTAACACTCTCTCAGTTTAGTAACACTCTCTCAGTTTAGTAATACTCTAGTAACACTCTGTCAGTTTAGAAATACTCTCTCAGTTGAGTAATACTATCTCAGTCTAGTAACACTCCCTCGGTTTAGTAATTCTCTCCCAGTTTAGTAATATTCTCTCAGTTTAGTAATATTCTCTCGGGTTAGTAATACTCTCTCAGTTTAGTAATACTCTCACAGGTTAGTAATACTGTCTCGGTTTAGTAATACTCCCTCAGTTTAGTAATTCTCTCCCAGTTTAGTAATATTCTCTAATTTCTCTCAGTTTAGTAACACTCTCTCAGTTTAGTAATATTCTCTCAGTTTAGTAATACTCTCTCGGGTTAGTAATACTCTCTCAGTTTAGTAATACTCTCACAGTTTAGTAATACTCTCTCGGGTTAGTAATACTCTCTTAGTTTAATACTACTCTCACAGTTTAGTAATATTCTCTCTGTTTAGTAATACTCTCTCAGGTTAGTAATACTCTCTCAGTCTAGTAACACTCTCAGTTTAGTAAAACTGTCTCAGTTTAGTTATATCCTCTCAGTTTAGTAATACTATCTCAGTCTAGCAACACTCTCTCAGTTTAGTAATACTCTCTCAGTTTAGTAATATTCTCTCAGTTGAGTAATAATCTCTCTGTTGAGTAATTTTCTCTCAGTTTAGTAACACTCTCTCAGTTTAGTAATATTCTCTCAGTTTAGTAATACTCTCTCAGTTTAGTAATATTCTCTCAGCTCTCTCAGTTTAGTAATATTCTCTCAGTTTAGTAATACTCTCTCAGTTTAGTAATACTCTCTCGGGTTAGTAGTTCTTTCTCAGTTTAGTAAAACTCTCTCAGTTTAGTAATACTCTCTCAGTCTTGTAATACTCTCTCAGCTCTCATAGTTTAGTAATACTCTCTCAGTTTAGTAACACTCTCTCAGTTTAGTAATACTCTCTCAGTCTAGTAACACTCTCTCAGTTTAGTAACACTCTCTCAGTTTAGTAATATTCTCTCAGTTTAGTTATACTCTCTCAGTCTAGTAACACTCTCGCAGTTTAGTAATACTCTCTCAGTTTAGTAATACTCTCTCAGTCTAGTAACACTCTCTCAGTTTAGTAATACTCTCTCAGTTTAGTAATACTCTCTCAGTTTAGTAATACTCCCTCAGTTTAGTAATATTGTCTCAGTTTAGTAATACTCTCTCAGTTTAGAAATATTCTCTCAGTTTAGTAATACTCTCTCAGTCTAGTAACACTCTCTCAGTTTAGTAAAACTGTCTCAGTTTAGTTATATTCTCTCAGCTCTCTCAGTTTAGTAATATTCTCTCAGTTTAGTAATACTCTCTCAGTTTAGTAATACTCTCTCAGTCTTGTAATACTCTCTCAGCTTTCTCAGTTTAGTAATACTCTCTCAGTTTAGTAATACTCTCTCAGTTTAGTAATACTCTCTCAGTCTAGTAACACTCTCTCAGTTTAGTAAAACAGTCTCAGTTTAGTTATATCCTCTCAGTTTAGTAATACTCTCTCAGTTTAGTAATACTCTCTCAGTTGAGTAATAATCTCTCCGTTGAGTAATTTTCTCTCAGTTTAGTAACACTCTCTCAGTTTAGTAATACTCTCTCAGTTTAGTAATATTCTCTCAGTTTAGTAATACTCTCTCAGTTTAGTAATATTCTCTCAGCTCTCTCAGTTTAGTAATATTCTCTCAGTTTAGTAATACTCTCTCAGTTTAGTAATACTCTCTCGGGTTAGTAGTACTTTCTCAGTTTAGTAAAACTCTCTCAGTTTAGTAATACTCTCTCAGTCTTGTAATACTCTCTCAGCTCTCTCAGTTTAGTAATACTCTCTCAGTTTAGTAACACTCTCTCAGTTTAGTAATACTTTCTCAGTCTAGTAACACTCTCTCATTTTTGTAACACTCTCTCAGTTTAGTAATACTCTCTCAGTTTAGTAATATTCTCTCAGTTTAGTAATATTCTCTCAGCTCTCTCAGTTAAGTTATACTCTCTCAGTTTAGTAATATTCTCTCAGTTTAGTAATACTCTCTCAGTTTAGTAATACTCTCTCAGTTTAGTAATACTCTCTCAGGTTAGTAATACTCTCTTGGTTTAGTAATACTCCCCCAGTTTAGTAATACTCTCTCAGTTTAGTAATATTTTCTCAGTTTAGTAATATTCTCTCAGCTCTCTTAGTTTAGTAATTTTCTCTCAGTTTAGTAATATTCTCTCAGTTTAGTAATATTCTCTCAGTTTAGTAATACTCTCTCAGCTCTCTCAGTTTAGTAATACTCTCTCAGTTTAGTAACACTATCTCAGTTTAGTAATACTCTCTCAGTCTAGTAACACTCCCTCCGTTGAGTAAAATTCTATCAGTTTAGTAATACTCTCTCAGTTTAGTAATACTCTCTCAGTTTAGTAATACTCTCTCAGTTGAGTAATATTCTCTCAGTTTAGTAACACTCTCTCAGTTTAGTAATACTTTCTCAGTTTAGTAATACTCTCTCAGTTGAGTAATAATCTCACCGTTGAGTAATATTCTCTCAGTTTAGTAACACTCTCTCAGTTTAGTAATACTCTCTCAGTTTAGTAATATTCTCTCAGTTTAGTAATACTCTCTCAGTTTAGTAATATTCTCTCAGCTCTCCCAGTTTAGTAATATTCTCTCAGTTTAGTAATACTCTCTCAGTTTAGTAATTCTCTCTCGGGTTGAGTAATACTCTCCCGGGTTAGTAATACTCGCTTAGTTTAGTAATATTCTCTCAGTTTAGTAATACTCTCTCAGTTTAGTAATACTCTCTCGGGTTAGTAATACTCTCTCGGGTTAGTAATACTCTCTCAGTTTAGTAATACTCTCTCGGTTGAGTAATACTCTCCCGGGTTAGTAATACTCGCTTAGTTTAGTAATATTCTCTCAGTTTAGTAATACTCTCTCGGGTTAGTAATACTCTCTCAGTTTAGTAATACTCTTCCGGGTTAGTAATACTCTCTAAATTTAGTAATATTCTCTCCGGTGAGTAATATTCTCTCAGTTGAGTAATACTGTCTCAGTTTAGTAAAACTGTCTCAGTTTAGTTATATCCTCTCAGTTTAGTAATACTATCTCAGTCTAGCAACACTCTCTCAGTTTATTAATACTCTCTCAGTTTAGTAATACTCTCTCAGTTGAGTAATAATCTCTCCGTTGAGTAATTTTCTCTCAGTTTAGTAATACTCTCTCAGTTTAGTAATACTCTCTCAGTTTAGTAATATTCTCTCAGTTTAGTAATACTCTCTCAGTTTAGTAATATTCTCTCAGCTCTCTCAGTTTAGTAATATTCTCTCAGTTTAGTAATACTCTCTCAGTTTAGTAATACTCTCTCGGGTTAGAAGTACTCTCTCAGTTTAGTAATACTTTCTCAGTCTTGTAATACTCTCTCAGCTCTCTCAGTTTAGTAATACTCTCTCAGTTTAGTAACACTCTCTCAGTTTAGTAATACTCTCTCAGTCTAGTAACACTCTCTCAGTTTAGTAACACTCTCTCAGTTTAGTAATACTCTCTCAGTCTAGTAACACTCTCTCAGTTTAGAAATACTCTCTCAGTTGAGTAATACTATCTCAGTCTAGTAACACTCCCTCAGTTTAGTAATACTCTCTCAGTTTAGTAATATTCTCTCGGGTTAGTAATACTCTCTCAGTTTAGTAATACTCTCTCAGGTTAGTAATACTCTCTCGGTTTAGTAATACTCTCTCAGTTTAGTAATACTCTCCCAGTTTAGTAATATTCTCTCCCAGTTTAGTAATATTCTCTCAGTTTAGTAATATTCTCTCATTTCTCTCAGTTTAGTAATACTCTCTCAGTTTAGTAATATTCTCTCAGTTTAGTAATACTCTCTCGGGTTAGTAATACTCTCTCAGTTTAGTAATACTCTCACAGTTTAGTAATACTCTCTCAGGTTAGTAATACTCTCTCAGTTTAATAATACTCTCACAGTTTAGTAATATTCTCTCAGTTTAGTAATACTCTCTCAGTTTAGTAATACTCTCTCGGGTTAGAAGTACTCTCTCAGTTTAGTAAAACTCTCTCAGTTTAGTAATACTTTCTCAGTCTTGTAACACTCCCTCAGTTTAGTAATACTCTCTCAGTTTAGTAATATTCTCTCGGGTTAGTAATACTCTCTCAGTTTAGTAATACTCTCTCAGGTTAGTAATACTCTCTCGGTTTAGTAATACTCCCTCAGTTTAGTAATACTCTCCCAGTTTAGTAATATTCTCTCCCAGTTTAGTAATATTCTCTCAGTTTAGTAATATTCTCTCATTTCTCTCAGTTTAGTAATACTCTCTCAGTTTAGTAATATTCTCTCAGTTTAGTAATACTCTCTCGGGTTAGTAATACTCTCTCAGTTTAGTAATACTCTCACAGTTTAGTAATACTCTCTCGGGTTAGTAATACTCTCTCAGTTTAATAATACTCTCACAGTTTAGTAATATTCTCTCAGTTTAGTAATACTCTCTCAGTTTAGTAATATTCTCTCAGCTCTCTCAGTTTAGTAATATTCTCTCAGTTTAGTAATACTCTCTCAGTTTAGTAATACTCTCTCGGGTTAGTAGTACTCTCTCAGTTTAGTAAAACTCTCTCAGTTTAGTAATACTCTCTCAGTCTTGTAATACTCTCTCAGCTCTCTCAGTTTAGTAATACTCTCTCAGTTTAGTAACACTCTCTCAGTTTAGTAATACTCTCTCAGTCTAGTAACACTCTCTCAGTTTAGTAATACTCTCTCAGTTTAGTAATACTCTCTCAGTTTAGTAATACTCTCTCAGTTTAGTAATATTCTCTCAGCTCTCTCAGTTTAGTAATATTCTCTCAGTTTAGTAATACTCTCTCAGTTTAGTAATACTCTCTCGGGTTAGAAGTACTCTCTCAGTTTAGTAAAACTCTCTCAGTTTAGTAATACTCGCTCAGTCTTGTAATACTCTCTCAGCTCTCTCAGTTTAGTAATACTCTCTCAGTTTAGTAACACTCTCTCAGTTTAGTAATACTCTCTCAGTCTAGTAACACTCTCTCAGTTTAGTAACACTCTCTCAGTTTAGTAATACTCTCTCAGTTTAGTAATATTCTCTCAGTTTAGTAATACTCTCTCAGTCTAGTAACACTCTCTCAGTTTAGAAATACTCTCTCAGTTGAGTAATACTATCTCAGTCTAGTAACACTCCCTCAGTTTAGTAATACTCTCTCAGTTTAGTAAAACTGTCTCAGTTTAGTTATATCCTCTCAGTTTAGTAATACTATCTCAGTCTAGCAACACTCTCTCAGTTTATTAATACTCTCTCAGTTTAGTAATACTCTCTCAGTTGAGTAATAATCTCTCCGTTGAGTAATTTTCTCTCAGTTTAGTAACACTCTCTCAGTTTAGTAATACTCTCTCAGTTTAGTAATATTCTCTCAGTTTAGTAATACTCTCTCAGTTTAGTAATATTCTCTCAGCTCTCTCAGTTTAGTAATATTCTCTCAGTTTAGTAATACTCTCTCAGTTTAGTAATACTCTCTCGGGTTAGAAGTACTCTCTCAGTTTAGTAAAACTCTCTCAGTTTAGTAATACTCTCTCAGTCTTGTAATACTCTCTCAGCTCTCTCAGTTTAGTAATACTCTCTCAGTTTAGTAACACTCTCTCAGTTTAGTAATACTCTCTCAGTCTAGTAACACTCTCTCAGTTTAGTAATACTCTCTCAGTTTAGTAATACTCTCTCAGTTTAGTAATACTCTCTCAGTTTAGTAATATTCTCTCAGCTCTCTCAGTTTAGTAATATTCTCTCAGTTTAGTAATACTCTCTCAGTTTAGTAATACTCTCTCGGGTTAGAAGTACTCTCTCAGTTTAGTAAAACTCTCTCAGTTTAGTAATACTCTCTCAGTCTTGTAATACTCTCTCAGCTCTCTCAGTTTAGTAATACTCTCTCAGTTTAGTAACACTCTCTCAGTTTAGTAATACTCTCTCAGTCTAGTAACACTCTCTCAGTTTAGTAACACTCTCTCAGTTTAGTAATACTCTCTCAGTTTAGTAATATTCTCTCAGTTTAGTAATACTCTCTCAGTCTAGTAACACTCTCTCAGTTTAGAAATACTCTCTCAGTTGAGTAATACTATCTCAGTCTAGTAACACTCCCTCAGTTTAGTAATACTCTCTCAGTTTAGTAATATTCTCTCAGTTTAGTAATACTCTCTCAGTTTAGTAATACTCTCTCAGTTTAGTAATACTCTCTCGGTTTAGTAATACTCTCTCAGTTTAGTAATACTCTCCCAGTTTAGTAATATTCTCTCAGTTTAGTAATATTCTCTCATTTCTCTCAGTTTAGTAATACTCTCTCAGTTTAGTAATATTCTCTCAGTTTAGTAATACTCTCTCGGGTTAGTAATACTCTCTCAGTTTAGTAATACTCTCTCAGTCTAGTAACACTCTCTCAGTTTAGTAACACTCTCTCAGTTTAGTAATACTCTCTCAGTCTAGTAACACTCTCTCAGTTTAGAAATACTCTCTCAGTTGAGTAATACTATCTCAGTCTAGTAACACTCCCTCAGTTTAGTAATACTCTCTCAGTTTAGTAATATTCTCTCGGGTTAGTAATACTCTCTCAGTTTAGTAATACTCTCTCAGGTTAGTAATACTCTCTCGGTTTAGTAATACTCCCTCAGTTTAGTAATATTCTCTCGGGTTAGTAATACTCTCTCAGTTTAGTAACACTCTCTCAGTTTAGTAATACTCTCTCAGTCTAGTAACACTCTCTCAGTTTAGTAACACTCTCTCAGTTTAGTAATACTCTCTCAGTTTAGTAATATTCTCTCAGTTTAGTAATACTCTCTCAGTCTAGTAACACTCTCTCAGTTTAGAAATACTCTCTCAGTTGAGTAATACTATCTCAGTCTAGTAACACTCCCTCAGTTTAGTAATACTCTCTCAGTTTAGTAAAACTGTCTAAGTTTAGTTATATCCTCTCAGTTTAGTAATACTATCTCAGTCTAGCAACACTCTCTCAGTTTATTAATACTCTCTCAGTTTAGTAATACTCTCTCAGTTGAGTAATAATCTCTCCGTTGAGTAATTTTCTCTCAGTTTAGTAACACTCTCTCAGTTTAGTAATACTCTCTCAGTTTAGTAATATTCTCTCAGTTTAGTAATACTCTCTCAGTTTAGTGATATTCTCTCAGCTCTCTCAGTTTAGTAATATTCTCTCAATTTTGTAATACTCTCTCAGTTTAGTAATACTCTCTCGGGTTAGAAGTACTCTCTCAGTTTAGTAAAACTCTCTCAGTTTAGTAATACTCTCTCAGTCTTGTAATACTCTCTCAGCTCTCTCAGTTTAGTAATACTCTCTCAGTTTAGTAACACTCTCTCAGTTTAGTAATACTCTCTCAGTCTAGTAACACTCTCTCAGTTTAGTAATACTCTCTCAGTTTAGTAATACTCTCTCAGTTTAGTAATACTCTCTCAGTTTAGTAATATTCTCTCAGCTCTCTCAGTTTAGTAATATTCTCTCAGTTTAGTAATACTCTCTCAGTTTAGTAATACTCTCTCGGGTTAGAAGTACTCTCTCAGTTTAGTAAAACTCTCTCAGTTTAGTAATACTCGCTCAGTTTAGTAATACTCTCTCGGGTTAGTAATACTCTCTCAGTTTAGTAATACTCTCACAGTTTAGTAATATTCTCTCAGTTTAGTAATACTCTCTCAGTCTAGTAACACTCTCTCAGTTTAGTAACACTCTCTCAGTTTAGTAATACTCTCTCAGTTTAGTAATATTCTCTCAGTTTAGTAATACTCTCTCAGTCTAGTAACACTCTCTCAGTTTAGAAATACTCTCTCAGTTGAGTAATACTATCTCAGTCTAGTAACACTCCCTCAGTTTAGTAATACTCTCTCAGTTTAGTAATATTCTCTCGGGTTAGTAATACTCTCTCAGTTTAGTAATACTCTCTCAGGTTAGTAATACTCTCTCGGTTTAGTAATACTCCCTCAGTTTAGTAATACTCTCCCAGTTTAGTAATATTCTCTCAGTTTAGTAATACTCTCTCAGTTTAGTAATACTCTCTCAGTTTAGTAACACTCTCTCAGTTTAGTAATACTCTCTCAGTTTAGTAATACTCTCTCGGGTTAGTAATACTCTCTCAGTTTAGTAATACTCTCTCAGTCTAGTAACACTCTCTCAGTTTAGTAACACTCTCTCAGTTTAGTAATACTCTCTCAGTCTAGTAACACTCTCTCAGTTTAGAAATACTCTCTCAGTTGAGTAATACTATCTCAGTCTAGTAACACTCTCTCAGTTTAGTAATACTCTCTCAGTTTAGTAATATTCTCTCGGGTTAGTAATACTCTCTCAGTTTAGTAATACTCTCTCAGGTTAGTAATACTCTCTCGGTTTAGTAATACTCCCTCAGTTTAGTAATACTCTCCCAGTTTAGTAATATTCTCTCCCAGTTTAGTAATATTCTCTCAGTTTAGTAATATTCTCTCATTTCTCTCAGTTTAGTAATACTCTCTCAGTTTAGTAATATTCTCTCAGTTTAGTAATACTCTCTCGGGTTAGTAATACTCTCTCAGTTTAGTAATACTCTCACAGTTTAGTAATACTCTCTCGGGTTAGTAATACTCTCTCAGTTTAATAATACTCTCACAGTGTAGTAATATTCTCTCAGTTTAGTAATACTCTCTCAGTTTAGTAATATTCTCTCAGCTCTCTCAGTTTAGTAATATTCTCTCAGTTTAGTAATACTCTCTCAGTTTAGTAATACTCTCTCGGGTTAGAAGTACTCTCTCAGTTTAGTAAAACTCTCTCAGTTTAGTAATACTTTCTCAGTCTTGTAACACTCCCTCAGTTTAGTAATACTCTCTCAGTTTAGTAATATTCTCTCGGGTTAGTAATACTCTCTCAGTTTAGTAATACTCTCTCAGGTTAGTAATACTCTCTCGGTTTAGTAATACTCCCTCAGTTTAGTAATACTCTCCCAGTTTAGTAATATTCTCTCCCAGTTTAGTAATATTCTCTCAGTTTAGTAATATTCTCTCATTTCTCTCAGTTTAGTAATACTCTCTCAGTTTAGTAATATTCTCTCAGTTTAGTAATACTCTCTCGGGTTAGTAATACTCTCTCAGTTTAGTAATACTCTCACAGTTTAGTAATACTCTCTCGGGTTAGTAATACTCTCTCAGTTTAATAATACTCTCACAGTTTAGTAATATTCTCTCTGTTTAGTAATACTCTCTCAGTTTAGTAATATTCTCTCAGCTCTCTCAGTTTAGTAATATTCTCTCAATTTTGTAATACTCTCTCAGTTTAGTAATACTCTCTCGGGTTAGAAGTACTCTCTCAGTTTAGTAAAACTCTCTCAGTTTAGTTATACTCTCTCAGTCTTGTAATACTCTCTCAGCTCTCTCAGTTTAGTAATACTCTCTCAGTTTAGTAACACTCTCTCAGTTTAGTAATACTCTCTCAGTCTAGTAACACTCTCTCAGTTTAGTAATACTCTCTCAGTTTAGTAATACTCTCTCAGTTTAGTAATACTCTCTCAGTTTAGTAATATTCTCTCAGCTCTCTCAGTTTAGTAATATTCTCTCAGTTTAGTAATACTCTCTCAGTTTAGTAATACTCGCTCAGTCTTGTAATACTCTCTCAGCTCTCTCAGTTTAGTAAGGGAACTCCCCCCCCAATTGTACAAAATAACATGGCAACTTATTGGCAGAGAGCGAACCATACACACGATGGGATTGTGTGGGATTTCATATTACAACCGGCGGTGTTTCGTCCAAAGTTGGTGGCAAATGCCATATTGTAAAAGAGCTGTGTAACACCCCAAAATTCCTATAGTGGGCGTGTGAGTTCCATCTTATTTTTTCATAGGCTTACTGTAACGCAAGTCAAGACCCAAGAGTCAAATTTTGAGATTTTGACAATTTTGGCAAAAACTTATCACCCCCTTAAAAAAGTGCTTTCTGGACCGTTTTTCGAAATTCTTTCGATTTTTATGTCAATTACACATGTGTAAGAACTGTATGAAAATACTTTTGTCAAATTTTATTAACATAATGTTTTTGACATTTTTATTTTGCCTTAAGCAATATGTTTGGTGCATTTGGAATGTGATTTCATAGGAAGTCAAAAGTCAAAAGTCAAAAATGTCAAAAATTTGGAAAAAACGTATCACCCCCTTTAAAAAAGTGCATTCTGGACCGTTTTTCGAAATTCTTTCGATTTTTATGTCAATTACACATGTGTAAGAACTGTATGAAAATACTTTTGTCAAATTCTATTAACATAATATTTTTGACATATTTATTTGGACTTAAGGAATATGTTTTGTGCATTTGGAATGTGATTTCATAGGAAGTCAAAAGTCAAAAGTCAAAAATGTCAAAAATTTGGAAAAAACGTATCACCCCCTTTAAAAAGGTGCTTTCTGGACCATTTTTTGAAATTCTTTTGATTTTTATGTAAATTACACATGTATAAGAACTGTATGAAAATACTTTAGTCACATTTTACTATCATAATTTTTTATAAATGTTTACTTGTACTTAAGGAATATGTTTTGTGCATTTGGAATGTGATTTCATAGGAAGTCAAAAGTCAAAAGTTAAAAGTCAAAAATGTTAAAAATGTGGAAAAAACATATATTCCATTTAAAAAAGTGCTTTCTGGACCGTTTTTTGAAATTCTTTCGATTTTTACGTCAATTACACATGTATAAGAACTGTATGAAAATACTTTAGTCACATTTTACTATCATCATTTTTTATAAATGTTTACTTGTACTTATCACCCCCCAAACCTCCATAAATCACTCAGGCCAGCACCCATTGATTTGGGGCCGTAGTATAGTGCTCCCATGGACGTCTGGATGACACCTAAAAGCATTTAAAACCGTTTTGAAAAATGACATGAAAACATGAAAAATATTTTTTTTTAAACTTTTTTTGGAAACCTCCTTAAATCACTCAGGCCAGACCCCATTGACTCGAGAAGAAAAAACATAAAATATTTTTCAGAAGATAAAACATAGAATATTTTTTGACTTTTTTGGAAAACCTCCATAAATCACTCAGGCCAACCCCCATTGATTTTTGTCCGTAGAATAGTGCTCCCAGAGCGGGTATGGAGGTCTGGATGCCCCCTAAACGCAATTTCAACCGTCTTGAAACAGGGCACCTGGTAACCTAAAAGTTTGGACTTAGAATATTTTTCGAGTTTTTTGGAAAAACTCCATAAATCACTCAGGCCATTGACTCGAGAATAAAAAACAAAAAATATTTTTCAGAAAAAAAACATGAATATTTTCTGACTTTATTGGAAAACCTCCATAAATCACTCAGGCCAACACCCATTGATTTTTGTCCGTCGAATAGTGCTCCCAGAGCGGGTATGGAAGTCCGGATGCCCCCTAAACGCAATTTCATCCAGGGCATCTGGTAACCTAAAAAAAATACCAGGTGCACGAAAAGTTTGGACTTAGAATATTTTTCGAGTTTTTTGGAAAAACTCCATAAATCACTCAGGCCATTGACTCGAGAATAAAAAACAAAAAATATTTTTCAGAAAAAAAACATAGAATATTTTCTGACTTTTTTGGAAAACCTCCATAAATCACTCAGGCCAACACCCACTGATTTTTGTCCGTCGAACAGTGCTCCCAGAGCGGGTTGGAAGTCTGGATGCCCCCTAAACGCAGTTTCAACCAGGGCATCTGGTAACCTAAAAATAATGCCAGGTGTACAAACAGTTTGGACTTGTTTGTGTGTGTGTGAGCTTTTCTTTGACATCTGTTTCGAGAAATGACTGATTTACAGTTCATGAAGGTTGCCTAATCACACACTTAAAGTTTTGGAAAGATCTGACTTTTTTAACCCTTTTAAACAGCACCTATGACCCCATTTTAAGGCACTTCCGGTTGGCACAGGAAGCTATAGGTAAAGACATATGCTGATCTGGGTATGCTCTTAGAGAATCCTGAGTTTTAAGTCTATACGTTAAGAACTGACTGATTTACACAGGGTTGAATGCACTATAAATCACAAACTGCTGGTTGGCTATGGCAAAACACTTTTAGGGTTTTTTAACCACTTCCGGTTGCTCCAGGAAGCTTAGAATCAACACAGGTAGACCTCATAGTGGCCTGATGGATTGTTATCAAAGACAGGTTCATAAGACATTCATAACCCACATAGGCTTCAGGTTGAATTTAGAGGTGCACTCAATGTATTCCTATGGGGCTACATTTCATTGTATACTGTTTGATGTAAACACCTTCTTTTAACTGTGAAGGGTTAATGCCACACAGTCAAGGTTAGGCTTGCACAGATCGGGAGGACCTTAGGAGTGTTCCTGAGGTAAAATTGTGCTTCTAACCTGAACGGTTCTCTCTCTGTCTCCCAAAAGCAAATCAAATTGACATGGAGGTCAATAGGTCATTTGTGTCCGTTTTCTTGTAACGGTCGCTGCGCTCAGACCGAGCAAGCTACGGTTAAGCAGGGCATCTCGTTGAACTCGGCACGGCCTGGAGATAATAGTAATGCCATTGCAGGCTTTGTGTGTCTTTAAGCACCGTACTTTTTCACTCCATCCTTGCTTTTTGTGTGTGTATGTTTGTGTGAGAGAGCTTTTCTTTGACATCTGTTGGGAGAAATGACTGATTACAGTTCATGAGGGTTGTCTAATCACATATATGAAGTTTTGAAAAGTTCTGACCTTTTAACCCTTCAAAACAGCATCTATGACACCATCTTAAGGCCCTTCTGGTTGTCACAGGAAGCTATAAGTAAAGAGATATCCTGATCGGGGTATGCTCTTAGAGAATCCTGAGTTTTAAGTCTATACGTTAAGAACTGACTGATTTACACAGGGTTGCATGCACTATATATCACAAACTGCTGGTTGGGTATGGCAAAACACTTTTAGGGTGATTTAACCACTGCCGGTTGCTCCAGGAAGCTTAGAATCAACACAGGTAGACCTCATAGTGGCTTGATGGATTGTTATCAAAGACAGGTTCATAAGACATTCATAACCCACATAGGGTTTATTTTTAAGAATGCACGTTAAATTTGCAATATGATTCAACACATCATATTGCAAAAGTAACACACACTGTTATGTTTGCAATATGATTCAACACATCATATTGCAAAAGTAACACACACTGTTACGTTTGCAATATGATGTGTTGAATCATATTGCAAACATAACACACACTGTTACTTTTGCAATATGATGTGTTGAATCATATTGCAAATTAAACGTGCATTCTTTAAATACTTTAAATACTTTAGAAATACAAAATCGAACAGGCTTGTTGGGGTTTGTCTCTATGGGCCGAGCCGGTTTCAATGCACCTAGTCTTGAGACTCTGGGACTTTTCTAAACGTCGCCAGTTTCGTTGAGGTCAAAATGAATTGAAAACATGGCAAATACACGAGGCTTTTTATCGATCCGAGAACCTTCTAGAGCCACATAATTCACTGTGCACAATCGACCTGAGGTCTAGAACAGGTTTGTAAATTTTCAGAACTCTAGGTCTAACGGTTCTTTAAAAGTTGGAACAAAAGTAACTACCACAGGCACTGTCTGCCTCTTAGCCCCTCAGTGTGTCCCTCCATCATTTCTGTTAGGGTGTGTAAATTTTTCTTTGAAATCTGATGGGACTAATGACTGATTTACAGTTCAGGAAGGTTGCCTAATCACAAATATGAAGTTTTGGAAAGATTTAACTTTTTTAACCCTTCGAAACAGCTCTTTTGACACCAATTATGGCACTTCCGGTTTGCACAGGAAGCTGACAGTAAACACATATCCTCATTGGAGTAGGCTTTTACAGAATCCTGAGTTTTAAGTCTATACATTAAGAACTCAGTGATTTACATAGGGCTGAATGCACTATTTCTCTCAAACTGCAGGTTGGGTATTGCAAACACTTTTAGGGTGGTTTTAACCACTTCCGGTTGTTCCAGGAAGCTTAGAATCGACACAGGTAGACCTTATGATGGGCTGATGGACTGACATCAAAGACAGGTTCCTAAGACCTTCATAACCCACATAGGCTTCAGGTTGAATTTGGAGGTGCAGTCAATGTATTCCTATGGAGAGAGATGTCAATGTAAACTGTGAGATGTAAAAACCTGTTTTCACTGTTAAGGGTTAATGCCACAAGGTCAAGGTTAGGCTTGCACAGATCGGGAGGACCTAAAGAACATTCCTGAGGTGAAATTGTGTTTCTAACCCTAACGGTTCTCTCGCTGTCTCCCAAAAGCAAATAGAATTGACATTGAGGTCAAAAGGTCATTTTGCTCTGTCTTCTTGTCACTGTCGCTGTGGCCAGACCGAATGAGCTACGGTCAAGCGGGGCATCTCGTTGAACTCGGCACGGCCTAGAGATAATGGTCATGCCATTGTCGGCTTTGTTTGTCTTTAAGCACCGTACTTTTTCACTCCATCCCTGCTGTGTGTGTGTGTGAGAGCTTTTCTTTGACATCTGTTTAGAGAAATGACTGATTTACACTTCATGAAGGTTGCCTAATCACACACTTAAAGTTTTGGAAAGATCTGACTTTTTTAACCCTTCGAAACAGCACCTATGACCCCATTTCAATGCACTTCCGGTTGGCACAGGAAGCTATAGGTAAACACATATCTTGATTGGGGTATGCTGTTACAGAATCCTGAATTTTAAGTCTATACGTTAAGAATTGACTGATCTACATAGGGTTGAATGCAGTGATTTTCAAAATTGCAAGTCATGTATATCAGGACACCTTTTAGGGTGGTTTTAACCACTTCCGGTTGGTCCAGGTAGCTTAAAATCAACACAGGTAGACCTCATAGTGGCCTGATGGATTGGTATCAAAGACAGGTTCATAAGACATTCATAACCCACATAGGCTTCAGGTTGAATTTGGAGGTGCAGTCAATGTATTCCTATGGGGCGAAATGTCATTGTAAACTGTTTGATCTAAACACCTTCATTTAACTATTAAGGGTTAATGCCACAGGGTCAATGTTAGGCTTGCACAGATCGGGGGGACCTTAAGAACATTCCTGAGGTCAAATTGTGTTTCTAACCCTAACGGTTCTCTCGCTGTCTCCCAAAAGCAAATCAAATTGACATTGAGGTCAAAGGGTCATTTGTGTCCGTCTTCTTGTAACGGTCGCTGCGCTCAGACCGAGCGAGCTACGGCCAAGCGGGGCATCTCGTTGAACTCGGCACGGCCTGGAGATTATGGTGATGTCATTTTAGTGGTGATTTCAGAATGCTATTTTGCTGCATTCATGGAAGGCGCTGTGAATTTTGGGCCTGCTCTGAAATATTTGATAGTTGGCTTCTAAAGGAGTTGGAAAAAGTGAGTTTGGAGTCAGATGGTATCAGTTTGGTGTCTGAAAAGATGTCATTGACTTATGGACACTTGCTAGTTGACTTTGGTTGACAATTGCTAGTTGACTTGCTAGTTGACTTTTGTCCATTTGCAATATGTTTCAACGGGGAGGTACCATGAGGATAAAGCGACATGATGAAATTTCACGAAACGAGCGATGGAGAGGAACCACTATCACTGCCCGGCCATCCTGAGGTCATCAGGACGTTGACTTTTGTATTTCTAAAGTATTTAAAGAATGCACGTTATATTTGCAATATGATTCAACATCACATCATATTGCAAATATAACGGGCATTTGCAATATGATGTGATGTTGAATCATATTGCAAATCTAACGGGCATTCTTTAAATACTTTACAAATGCAAAAGTCAACGGTCTGATGACCTCAGGATGGTCGGGCAGTGATAGTGGTTCCTCTCCATCGCTCGTTTCGTGAAATTTCATCGTGTCGCTTTTTCCTCATGGTACCTCCCCGTTGAAACATATTGCAAATGTACAAAAGTCAACGAGCAAGTCAGTGTCCATCAGTCAAATAGATATTTTCAGACACCAAACTGATACCATCTGACTCCAAACTCACTTTTTCCAACTCCTTTAGATGCCAACTATAACATAGTTCAGAGCAGGCCCAAAATTCACAGCGCTTTCTATTTAAACCATAATAAAACAAATAATACGTAGTTATGTTCTAGCTGCGGGTCCAGTTCACACATTATGTTTAGCCCTATGTGAGGCGACCTCGACTCCCAAGTTTCGGCTCGATAGGTCATTCGGTGCCCGAGCAAAACCCTAATTGGTGCTGAAATTCCACTTTTTTCATTGCCTTGCTACGGGGTCCTTGAATGAGCAATCAAACAGGCTTGTTGGGTTCTGTCTCTATGGGCCGAGCCGGTTTCACTGCACCTAGTCTTGAAACTCTGGGACGTTTCTAAAGGTCGTCCGTTTCGTTGAGGTCAAAATGACTTGAAAACATGGCAAATACACGAGGCTTTTTATCGATCCGAGAACCTTCTAGAGCCACATAATTCACTGTGCACAATCGACTTGAGGTCTAGAACAGGTTTGTAAATTTTCAGAACTCTAGGTCTGACGGTTCTTTAAAAGTTGGAACAAAAGTAACTACCGCAGGCACTGTCTGCCTCTTAGCCCCTCAGTGTGTCCCTCCATCATTTCTGTGTCAATGTGTTTTTTTTTTTTTTGACATCTGATGGGATGAAGGACTGATTTACAGTTCATGAGGGTTGTCTATTCACATATATGAAGTTTTGGAAAGATTTGACATTTTTAACCCTTCGAAACAGCCCATTAGACACCAGTTATGGCACTTCCGGTTGTCACAGGAAGCTATAAATAAACACATATCATCACTGGAGTAGGCTTTTACAGAATCCTGAGTTTTAAGTCTGTACGTTAAAAATTGACTGATTTACATAGGGCTGAGACACTATTTCTCTCAAACTGCAGGTTGGCTATGGCAAACACTTTTAGGGTGATTTAACCACTTCCGGTTGCTCCAGGAAGCTTAGAATCGACACAGGTAGACCTCATGGTGGCCTGATGGACTGACATCAAAGACAGGTTCATAAGACATTCAGAACCCACATAGGCTTCAGGTTGAATTGAGAGGTGCAGTCAATGTATTCCTATGGGGCGACATGTCATTGTAAATTGTTTGATGTAAACACCAGCTTTTAACTGTTAAGGGTTAATGCCACAAGGTCAAGGTTAGGCTTGCACAGATCGGGAGGACCTTAAGAACATTCCTGAGGTGAAATTGTGCTTTTAACCTTAACGGTTCTCTCTCTGTCTCCCAAAAGCAAATAAAATTGACATGAGGTCAATAGGTCATTTGGGTCCGTCTTCTTGTAACGGTCGCTGCGCTCAGACCGAACGAGCTACGGTCAAGCGGGGCATCTCGTTGAACTCGGCACGGCCTGGAGATAATAGTAATACCGTTGCAGGCTTTGTGTGTCTTTAAGCACCGTACTTTTTCACTCCATCCTTCCTTTTTGTGTGTGTGTGTTTGTGTGAGAGAGCTGTCTGTTGGGAAAAATGACTGATTACAGTTCACGAGGGTTGTCTAATCACACAAGTGAAGTTTTGAAAAGATCTGACCTTTATTACCCTTCAAACCTGACCCTATGCACCATTTTAAGGTACTTCCAGTTGACATAGGAAGCTGAACGTGAACACATACCCTCCTTGGGGTAGGCTCTTATATAATATTGAGCTTTAAGTCTTTATGTTAAGAACTGACTTATTAACAGAGGGTTAAATGAGTGTGTGTTACTTCATAAAATCACATAAAATCACAGAATTCTCGCAGAGCTTCGAGACCCACTTTAAAAATGTTCGTGTGAACAAACTGCAACTGGATCTGTGATTTTTTTGAAAAAAAAATTCCTCTTCGTGAACATCACCAAATGGACAATGTACTATTTCTCTTAAATTACGATAGATAAACGGCAGTTTTTTTTTTCCCTGACACCGTACGCTTATGTACTTTGACGTGAAGCGGTCAAATCGCACCCTACTTTTCGTTTTTGACCTTTGATCCCAGAAAAATGGCCATAACTCAAAAAGCGCCGAAGCCTCGACGCCATCTTGTTCGGGGCCAACTTCCCTTTACTCCAAACCTACGCTCGCCGAGTTTCGTCTTCGAAATATTTTCCGTTTAGGAGAAAAGGCCGCGCTCGTTTGCCCCGTGTTCGTGCGCCTGCAATATGATTTATTTTCCGCCTTGTGGGAATTTTCGAGAATGCGGGGAGCAAGTCAAAAATTTGTTATTTTTATAAAACGGCGACCGAAAGTCCGAAACGATTTCCGACATGACTTCCCGAAAGAGCTCCCCCGCGCCCTCGGCCCGACGCCGTCCGCGATTTTCCCGGACGAAGTCGGACGTCAGGTAAGGGACCGTACATTTCCAATGGGAGAATCCTCACCGATCATACGGCTCCCGTACCAGATGTCCCTTAAGGTATGTAATACTCTCTCAGTTTAGTAACACTCTCTCAGTTTAGTAATACTCTCTCAGTCTAGTAACACTCTCTCAGTTTAGTAACACTCTCTCAGTTTAGTAATACTCTCTCAGTTTAGTAATATTCTCTCAGTTTAGTAATACTCTCTCAGTCTAGTAACACTCTCTCAGTTTAGAAATACTCTCTCAGTTGAGTAATACTATCTCAGTCTAGTAACACTCCCTCAGTTTAGTAATACTCTCTCAGTTTAGTAATATTCTCTCGGGTTAGTAATACTCTCTCAGTTTAGTAATACTCTCTCAGGTTAGTAATACTCTCTCGGTTTAGTAATACTCCCTCAGTTTAGTAATACTCTCCCAGTTTAGTAATATTCTCTCAGTTTAGTAATATTCTCTCATTTCTCTCAGTTTAGTAATACTCTCTCAGTTTAGTAATATTCTCTCAGTTTAGTAATACTCTCTCTGGTTAGTAATACTCTCTCAGTTTAGTAATACTCTCTCAGTCTTGTAATACTCTCTCAGCTCTCTCAGTTTAGTAATACTCTCTCAGTTTAGTAACACTCTCTCAGTTTAGTAATACTTTCTCAGTCTAGTAACACTCTCTCAGTTTAGTAACACTCTCTCAGTTTAGTAATACTCTCTCAGTTTAGTAATATTCTCTCAGTTTAGTAATACTCTCTCAGCTCTCTCAGTTTAGTAATACTCTCTCAGTTTAGTAACACTCTCTCAGTTTAGTAATACTTTCTCAGTCTAGTAACACTCTCTCAGTTTAGTAACACTCTCTCAGTTTAGTAACACTCTCTCAGTTTAGTAATACTCTCTCAGTTTAGTAATACTCTCTCAGTTTAGTATTATTCTCTCAGTTTAGTAATATTCTCTCAGTTTAGTAATATTCTCTCAGTTTAGTAATACTCTCTCAGATCTCTCAGTTTAGTAATACTCTCTCAGTTTAGTAACACTATCTCAGTGTAGTAATACTCTCTCAGTCTAGTAAAAATCCCTCCGTTGAGTAAAATTCTATCAGTTTAGTAATACTCTCTCAGTTTAGTAATACTCTCTCAGTTGAGTAATATTCTCTCAGTTTAGTAACACTCTCTCAGTTTAGTAATACTTTCTCAGTTTAGTAATACTCTCTCAGTTGAGTAATAATCTCACCGTTGAGTAATATTCTCTCAGTTTAGTAACACTCTCTCAGTTTAGTAATACTCTCTCAGTTTAGTAATATTCTCTCAGTTTAGTAATACTCTCTCAGTTTAGTAATATTCTCTCAGCTCTCTCAGTTTAGTAATATTCTCTCAGTTTAGTAATACTCTCTCAGTTTAGTAATTCTCTCTCGGGTTGAGTAATACTCTCCCGGGTTAGTAATACTCGCTTAGTTTAGTAATATTCTCTCAGTTTAGTAATATTCTCTCAGTTTAGTAATACTCTCTCGGGTTAGTAATACTCTCTCGGGTTAGTAATACTCTCTCAGTTTAGTAATACTCTCTCGGTTGAGTAATACTCTCCCGGTTGAGTAATACTCGCTTAGTTTAGTAATATTCTCTCAGTTTAGTAATACTCTCTCGGGTTAGTAATACTCTCTCAGTTTAGTAATACTCTTCCGGGTTAGTAATACTCTCTAAATTTAGTAATATTCTCTCCGGTGAGTAATATTCTCTCAGTTGAGTAATACTGTCTCAGTTTAGTAAAACTGTCTCAGTTTAGTTATATCCTCTCAGTTTAGTAATACTATCTCAGTCTAGCAACACTCTCTCAGTTTATTAATACTCTCTCAGTTTAGTAATACTCTCTCAGTTGAGTAATAATCTCTCCGTTGAGTAATTTTCTCTCAGTTTAGTAACACTCTCTCAGTTTAGTAATACTCTCTCAGTTTAGTAATATTCTCTCAGTTTAGTAATACTCTCTCAGTTTAGTAATATTCTCTCAGCTCTCTCAGTTTAGTAATATTCTCTCAGTTTAGTAATACTCTCTCAGTTTAGTAATACTCTCTCGGGTTAGAAGTACTCTCTCAGTTTAGTAATACTTTCTCAGTTTAGTAATACTCTCTCGGTTTAGTAATACTCTCTCAGTTTAGTAACACTCTCTCAGTTTAGTAATACTCTCTCAGTTTAGTAATACTCTCTCAGTTTAGTAACACTCTCTCAGTTTAGTAATACTCTCTCAGTCTAGTAACACTCTCTCAGTTTAGAAATACTCTCTCAGTTGAGTAATACTATCTCAGTCTAGTAACACTCCCTCAGTTTAGTAATACTCTCTCAGTTTAGTAATATTCTCTCGGGTTAGTAATACTCTCTCAGTTTAGTAATACTCTCTCAGTTTAGTAATACTCTCTCGGTTTAGTAATACTCTCTCAGTTTAGTAATACTCTCCCAGTTTAGTAATATTCTCTCAGTTTAGTAATATTCTCTCAGTTTAGTAATATTCTCTCTCAGTTTAGTAATACTCTCTCAGTTTAGTAATATTATCTCAGTTTAGTAATACTCTCTCGGGTTAGTAATACTCTCTCAGTTTAGTAATACTCTCACAGTTTAGTAATACTCTCTCGGGTTAGTAATACTCTCTCAGTTTAATAATACTCTCACAGTTTAGTAATATTCTCTCAGTTTAGTAATACTCTCTCAGTTTAGTAATATTCTCTCAGCTCTCTCAGTTTAGTAATATTCTCTCAGTTTAGTAATACTCTCTCAGTTTAGTAATACTCTCTCGGGTTAGAAGTACTCTCTCAGTTTAGTAAAACTCTCTCAGTTTAGTAATACTTTCTCAGTCTTGTAACACTCCCTCAGTTTAGTAATACTCTCTCAGTTTAGTAATACTCTCTCAGTTTAGTAATACTCTCTCAGGTTAGTAATACTCTCTCGGTTTAGTAATACTCCCTCAGTTTAGTAATACTCTCCCAGTTTAGTAATATTCTCTCCCAGTTTAGTAATATTCTCTCAGTTTAGTAATATTCTCTCATTTCTCTCAGTTTAGTAATACTCTCTCAGTTTAGTAATATTCTCTCAGTTTAGTAATACTCTCTCGGGTTAGTAATACTCTCTCAGTTTAGTAATACTCTCACAGTTTAGTAATACTCTCTCGGGTTAGTAATACTCTCTCAGTTTAATAATACTCTCACAGTTTAGTAATATTCTCTCTGTTTAGTAATACTCTCTCAGGTTAGTAATATTCTCTCAGTTTAGTAATACTCTCTCAGTCTAGTAACACTCTCTCAGTTCAGTAAAACTGTCTCAGTTTAGGTATATCCTCTCAGTTTAGTAATACTATCTCAGTCTAGCAACACTCTCTCAGTTTAGTAATACTCTCTCAGTTTAGTAATACTCTCTCGGTTTAGTAATACTCCCTCAGTTTAGTAATACTCTCCCAGTTTAGTAATATTCTCTCAGTTTAGTAATATTCTCTCATTTCTCTCAGTTTAGTAATACTCTCTCAGTTTAGTAATACTCTCTCGGGTTAGTAATACTCTCTCGGGTTAGTAATACTCTCTCAGTTTAGTAATACTCTCTCGGTTGAGTAATACTCTCCCGGGTTAGTAATACTCGCTTAGTTTAGTAATATTCTCTCAGTTTAGTAATACTCTCTCGGGTTAGTAATACTCTCTCAGTTTAGTAATACTCTTCCGGGTTAGTAATACTCTCTAAATTTAGTAATATTCTCTCCGGTGAGTAATATTCTCTCAGTTGAGTAATACTGTCTCAGTTTAGTAAAACTGTCTCAGCTTAGTTATATCCTCTCAGTTTAGTAATACTCTCTCAGTTTAGTAATACTCTCTCGGGTTAGTAATACTCTCTCGGGTTAGTAATACTCTCTCAGTTTAGTAATACTCTCTCAGTTGAGTAATAATCTCTCCGTTGAGTAATTTTCTCTCAGTTTAGTAACACTCTCTCAGTTTAGTAATACTCTCTCAGTTTAGTAATATTCTCTCAGTTTAGTAATACTCTCTCAGTTTAGTAATATTCTCTCAGCTCTCTCAGTTTAGTAATATTCTCTCAGTTTAGTAATACTCTCTCAGTTTAGTAATACTCTCTCGGGTTAGAAGTACTCTCTCAGTTTAGTAAAACTCTCTCAGTTTAGTAATACTTTCTCAGTCTTGTAATACTCTCTCAGCTCTCTCAGTTTAGTAATACTCTCTCAGTTTAGTAACACTCTCTCAGTTTAGTAATACTCTCTCAGTCTAGTAACACTCTCTCAGTCTAGTAACACTCTCTCAGTTTAGTAATACTCTCTCAGTTTAGTAATATTCTCTCGGGTTAGTAATACTCTCTCAGTTTAGTAATACTCTCTCAGGTTAGTAATACTCTCTCGGTTTAGTAATACTCCCTCAGTTTAGTAATACTCTCCCAGTTTAGTAATATTCTCTCAGTTTAGTAATATTCTCTCATTTCTCTCAGTTTAGTAATACTCTCTCAGTTTAGTAATATTCTCTCAGTTTAGTAATACTCTCTCAGCTCTCTCAGTTTAGTAATACTCTCTCAGTTTAGTAACACTCTCTCAGTTTAGTAATACTTTCTCAGTCTAGTAACACTCTCTCAGTTTAGTAACACTCTCTCAGTTTAGTAACACTCTCTCAGTTTAGTAATACTCTCTCAGTTTAGTAATACTCTCTCAGTTTAGTATTATTCTCTCAGTTTAGTAATATTCTCTCAGTTTAGTAATATTCTCTCAGTTTAGTAATACTCTCTCAGATCTCTCAGTTTAGTAATACTCTCTCAGTTTAATAACACTATCTCAGTGTAGTAATACTCTCTCAGTCTAGTAAAAATCCCTCCGTTGAGTAAAATTCTATCAGTTTAGTAATACTCTCTCAGTTTAGTAATACTCTCTCAGTTGAGTAATATTCTCTCAGTTTAGTAACACTCTCTCAGTTTAGTAATACTTTCTCAGTTTAGTAATACTCTCTCAGTTGAGTAATAATCTCACCGTTGAGTAATATTCTCTCAGTTTAGTAACACTCTCTCAGTTTAGTAATACTCTCTCAGTTTAGTAATATTCTCTCAGTTTAGTAATACTCTCTGAGTTTAGTAATATTCTCTCAGCTCTCTCAGTTTAGTAATATTCTCTCAGTTTAGTAATACTCTCTCAGTTTAGTAATTCTCTCTCGGGTTGAGTAATACTCTCCCGGGTTAGTAATACTCGCTTAGTTTAGTAATATTCTCTCAGTTTAGTAATATTCTCTCAGTTTAGTAATACTCTCTCGGGTTAGTAATACTCTCTCGGGTTAGTAATACTCTCTCAGTTTAGTAATACTCTCTCGGTTGAGTAATACTCTCCCGGTTGAGTAATACTCGCTTAGTTTAGTAATATTCTCTCAGTTTAGTAATACTCTCTCGGGTTAGTAATACTCTCTCAGTTTAGTAATACTCTTCCGGGTTAGTAATACTCTCTAAATTTAGTAATATTCTCTCCGGTGAGTAATATTCTCTCAGTTGAGTAATACTGTCTCAGTTTAGTAAAACTGTCTCAGTTTAGTTATATCCTCTCAGTTTAGTAATACTCTCTCAGTTTAGTAACACTCTCTCAGTTTATTAATACTCTCTCAGTTTAGTAATACTCTCTCAGTTGAGTAATAATCTCTCCGTTGAGTAATTTTCTCTCAGTTTAGTAACACTCTCTCAGTTTAGTAATACTCTCTCAGTTTAGTAATATTCTCTCAGTTTAGTAATACTCTCTCAGTTTAGTAATACTCTCTCGGGTTAGAAGTACTCTCTCAGTTTAGTAATACTTTCTCAGTCTTGTAATACTCTCTCAGCTCTCTCAGTTTAGTAATACTCTCTCAGTTTAGTAACACTCTCTCAGTTTAGTAATACTCTCTCAGTCTAGTAACACTCTCTCAGTTTAGTAACACTCTCTCAGTTTAGTAATACTCTCTCAGTCTAGTAACACTCTCTCAGTTTAGAAATACTCTCTCAGTTGAGTAATACTATCTCAGTCTAGTAACACTCCCTCAGTTTAGTAATACTCTCTCAGTTTAGTAATATTCTCTCGGGTTAGTAATACTCTCTCAGTTTAGTAATACTCTCTCAGGTTAGTAATACTCTCTCGGTTTAGTAATACTCCCTCAGTTTAGTAATACTCTCCCAGTTTAGTAATATTCTCTCCCAGTTTAGTAATATTCTCTCAGTTTAGTAATATTCTCTCATTTCTCTCAGTTTAGTAATACTCTCTCAGTTTAGTAATATTCTCTCAGTTTAGTAATACTCTCTCGGGTTAGTAATACTCTCTCAGTTTAGTAATACTCTCACAGTTTAGTAATACTCTCTCGGGTTAGTAATACTCTCTCAGTTTAATAATACTCTCACAGTTTAGTAATATTCTCTCTGTTTAGTAATACTCTCTCAGTTTAGTAATATTCTCTCAGCTCTCTCAGTTTAGTAATATTCTCTCAGTTTAGTAAAACTCTCTCAGTTTAGTAATACTTTCTCAGTCTTGTAACACTCCCTCAGTTTAGTAATACTCTCTCAGTTTAGTAATATTCTCTCGGGTTAGTAATACTCTCTCAGTTTAGTAATACTCTCTCAGGTTAGTAATACTCTCTCGGTTTAGTAATACTCCCTCAGTTTAGTAATACTCTCCCAGTTTAGTAATATTCTCTCCCAGTTTAGTAATATTCTCTCAGTTTAGTAATATTCTCTCATTTCTCTCAGTTTAGTAATACTCTCTCAGTTTAGTAATATTCTCTCAGTTTAGTAATACTCTCTCGGGTTAGTAATACTCTCTCAGTTTAGTAATACTCTCACAGTTTAGTAATACTCTCTCGGGTTAGTAATACTCTCTCAGTTTAATAATACTCTCACAGTTTAGTAATATTCTCTCTGTTTAGTAATACTCTCTCAGGTTAGTAATATTCTCTCAGTTTAGTAATACTCTCTCAGTCTAGTAACACTCTCTCAGTTCAGTAAAACTGTCTCAGTTTAGGTATATCCTCTCAGTTTAGTAATACTATCTCAGTCTAGCAACACTCTCTCAGTTTAGTAATACTCTCTCAGTTTAGTAATACTCTCTCGGTTTAGTAATACTCCCTCAGTTTAGTAATACTCTCCCAGTTTAGTAATATTCTCTCAGTTTAGTAATATTCTCTCATTTCTCTCAGTTTAGTAATACTCTCTCAGTTTAGTAATACTCTCTCGGGTTAGTAATACTCTCTCAGTTTAGTAATACTCTCTCGGTTGAGTAATTCTCTCCCGGGTTAGTAATACTCGCTTAGTTTAGTAATATTCTCTCAGTTTAGTAATACTCTCTCGGGTTAGTAATACTCTCTCAGTTTAGTAATACTCTTCCGGGTTAGTAATACTCTCTAAATTTAGTAATATTCTCTCCGGTGAGTAATATTCTCTCAGTTGAGTAATACTGTCTCAGTTTAGTAAAACTGTCTCAGTTTAGTTATATCCTCTCAGTTTAGTAATACTCTCTCAGTTTAGTAATACTCTCTCGGGTTAGTAATACTCTCTCGGGTTAGTAATACTCTCTCAGTTTAGTAATACTCTCTCAGTTGAGTAATAATCTCTCCGTTGAGTAATTTTCTCTCAGTTTAGTAACACTCTCTCAGTTTAGTAATACTCTCTCAGTTTAGTAATATTCTCTCAGTTTAGTAATACTCTCTCAGTTTAGTAATATTCTCTCAGCTCTCTCAGTTTAGTAATATTCTCTCAGTTTAGTAATACTCTCTCAGTTTAGTAATACTCTCTCGGGTTAGAAGTACTCTCTCAGTTTAGTAAAACTCTCTCAGTTTAGTAATACTTTCTCAGTCTTGTAATACTCTCTCAGCTCTCTCAGTTTAGTAATACTCTCTCAGTTTAGTAACACTCTCTCAGTTTAGTAATACTCTCTCAGTCTAGTAACACTCTCTCAGTCTAGTAACACTCTCTCAGTTTAGTAATACTCTCTCAGTTTAGTAATATTCTCTCAGTTTAGTAATACTCTCTCAGTCTAGTAACACTCTCTCAGTTTAGAAATACTCTCTCAGTTGAGTAATACTATCTCAGTCTAGTAACACTCCCTCAGTTTAGTAATACTCTCTCAGTTTAGTAATATTCTCTCGGGTTAGTAATACTCTCTCAGTTTAGTAATACTCTCTCAGGTTAGTAATACTCTCTCGGTTTAGTAATACTCCCTCAGTTTAGTAATACTCTCCCAGTTTAGTAATATTCTCTCAGTTTAGTAATATTCTCTCATTTCTCTCAGTTTAGTAATACTCTCTCAGTTTAGTAATATTCTCTCAGTTTAGTAATACTCTCTCGGGTTAGTAATACTCTCTCAGTTTAGTAATACTCTCACAGTTTAGTAATACTCTCTCGGGTTAGTAATACTCTCTCAGTTTAGTAATACTCTCTCAGTTTAGTAATACTCTCTCGGTTTAGTAATACTCCCTCAGTTTAGTAATACTCTCCCAGTTTAGTAATATTCTCTCAGTTTAGTAATATTCTCTCATTTCTCTCAGTTTAGTAATACTCTCTCAGTTTAGTAATATTCTCTCAGTTTAGTAATACTCTCTCGGGTTAGTAATACTCTCTCAGTTTAGTAATACTCTCACAGTTTAGTAATACTCTCTCGGGTTAGTAATACTCTCTCAGTTTAATAATACTCTCACAGTTTAGTAATATTCTCTCTGTTTAGTAATACTCTCTCAGGTTAGTAATATTCTCTCAGTTTAGTAATACTCTCTCAGTCTAGTAATACTCTCTCGGGTTAGTAATACTCTCTAAATTTAGTAATATTCTCTCCGGTGAGTAATATTCTCTCAGTTGAGTAATACTGTCTCAGTTTAGTAAAACTGTCTCAGTTTAGTTATATCCTCTCAGTTTAGTAATACTATCTTAGTCTAGCAACACTCTCTCAGTTTAGTAATACTCTCTCAGTTTAGTAATACTCTCTCAGTTGAGTAATAATCTCTCCGTTGAGTAATATTCTCTCAGTTTAGTAATACTCTCTCAGTTTAGTAATATTCTCTCAGCTCTCTCAGTTTAGTAATATTCTCTCAGTGTAGTAATACTCTCTCAGTTTAGTAATACTCTCTCGGGTTAGAAGTACTCTCTCAGTTTAGTAAAACTCTCTCAGTTTAGTAATACTCTCTCAGTCTAGTAATACTCTCTCAGCTCTTAGTAATAACACTCTCTCAGTTTAGTAATACTCTCTCAGTTTAGTAATATTCTCTCAATTTAGTAATACTCTCTCAGTCTAGTAACACTCTCTCAGTTTAGTAATACTCTCTCAGTTTAGTAATATTCTCTCAATTTAGTAATACTCTCTCAGGTAACACTCTCTCAGTTTAGAAATACTCTCTCAGTTTAGTTATATCCTCTCAGTTTAGTAATACTATCTTAGTCTAGCAACACTCTCTCAGTTTAGTAATACTCTCTCAGTTTAGTAATACTCTCTCGGTTTAGTAATACTCCCTCAGTTTAGTAATACTCTCCCAGTTTAGTAATATTCTCTCAGTTTAGTAATATTCTCTCATTTCTCTCAGTTTAGTAATACTCTCTCAGTTTAGTAATACTCTCTCGGGTTAGTAATACTCTCTCAGTTTAGTAATACTCTCTCGGTTGAGTAATTCTCTCCCGGGTTAGTAATACTCGCTTAGTTTAGTAATATTCTCTCAGTTTAGTAATACTCTCTCGGGTTAGTAATACTCTCTCAGTTTAGTAATACTCTTCCGGGTTAGTAATACTCTCTAAATTTAGTAATATTCTCTCCGGTGAGTAATATTCTCTCAGTTGAGTAATACTGTCTCAGTTTAGTAAAACTGTCTCAGTTTAGTTATATCCTCTCAGTTTAGTAATACTCTCTCAGTTTAGTAATACTCTCTCGGGTTAGTAATACTCTCTCGGGTTAGTAATACTCTCTCAGTTTAGTAATACTCTCTCAGTTGAGTAATAATCTCTCCGTTGAGTAATTTTCTCTCAGTTTAGTAACACTCTCTCAGTTTAGTAATACTCTCTCAGTTTAGTAATATTCTCTCAGTTTAGTAATACTCTCTCAGTTTAGTAATATTCTCTCAGCTCTCTCAGTTTAGTAATATTCTCTCAGTTTAGTAATACTCTCTCAGTTTAGTAATACTCTCTCGGGTTAGAAGTACTCTCTCAGTTTAGTAAAACTCTCTCAGTTTAGTAATACTTTCTCAGTCTTGTAATACTCTCTCAGCTCTCTCAGTTTAGTAATACTCTCTCAGTTTAGTAACACTCTCTCAGTTTAGTAATACTCTCTCAGTCTAGTAACACTCTCTCAGTCTAGTAACACTCTCTCAGTTTAGTAATACTCTCTCAGTTTAGTAATATTCTCTCAGTTTAGTAATACTCTCTCAGTCTAGTAACACTCTCTCAGTTTAGAAATACTCTCTCAGTTGAGTAATACTATCTCAGTCTAGTAACACTCCCTCAGTTTAGTAATACTCTCTCAGTTTAGTAATATTCTCTCGGGTTAGTAATACTCTCTCAGTTTAGTAATACTCTCTCAGGTTAGTAATACTCTCTCGGTTTAGTAATACTCCCTCAGTTTAGTAATACTCTCCCAGTTTAGTAATATTCTCTCAGTTTAGTAATATTCTCTCATTTCTCTCAGTTTAGTAATACTCTCTCAGTTTAGTAATATTCTCTCAGTTTAGTAATACTCTCTCGGGTTAGTAATACTCTCTCAGTTTAGTAATACTCTCACAGTTTAGTAATACTCTCTCGGGTTAGTAATACTCTCTCAGTTTAATAATACTCTCACAGTTTAGTAATATTCTCTCTGTTTAGTAATACTCTCTCAGGTTAGTAATATTCTCTCAGTTTAGTAATACTCTCTCAGTCTAGTAATACTCTCTCGGGTTAGTAATACTCTCTAAATTTAGTAATATTCTCTCCGGTGAGTAATATTCTCTCAGTTGAGTAATACTGTCTCAGTTTAGTAAAACTGTCTCAGTTTAGTTATATCCTCTCAGTTTAGTAATACTATCTTAGTCTAGCAACACTCTCTCAGTTTAGTAATACTCTCTCAGTTTAGTAATACTCTCTCAGTTGAGTAATAATCTCTCCGTTGAGTAATTTTCTCTCAGTTTAGTAACACTCTCTCAGTTTAGTAATACTCTCTCAGTTTAGTAATATTCTCTCAGTGTAGTAATACTCTCTCAGTTTAGTAATACTCTCTCGGGTTAGAAGTACTCTCTCAGTTTAGTAAAACTCTCTCAGTTTAGTAATACTCTCTCAGTCTTGTAATACTCTCTCAGCTCTCTCAGTTTAGTAACACTCTCTCAGTTTAGTAATACTCTCTCAGTTTAGTAATATTCTCTCAATTTAGTAATACTCTCTCAGTCTAGTAACACTCTCTCAGTTTAGTAATACTCTCTCAGTTTAGTAATATTCTCTCAATTTAGTAATACTCTCTCAGTCTAGTAACACTCTCTCAGTTTAGAAATACTCTCTCAGTTTAGTTATATCCTCTCAGTTTAGTAATACTATCTTAGTCTAGCAACACTCTCTCAGTTTAGTAATACTCTCTCAGTTTAGTAATACTCTCTCAGTTGAGTAATAATCTCTCCGTTGAGTAATTTTCTCTCAGTTTAGTAACACTCTCTCAGTTTAGTAATACTCTCTCAGTTTAGTAATATTCTCTCAGTGTAGTAATACTCTCTCAGTTTAGTAATATTCTCTCGGGTTAGTAATACTCTCTCAGTTTAGTAATACTCTCTCAGGTTAGTAATACTCTCTCGGTTTAGTAATACTCCCTCAGTTTAGTAATACTCTCCCAGTTTAGTAATATTCTCTCCCAGTTTAGTAATATTCTCTCAGTTTAGTAATATTCTCTCATTTCTCTCAGTTTAGTAATACTCTCTCAGTTTAGTAATATTCTCTCAGTTTAGTAATACTCTCTCGGGTTAGTAATACTCTCTCAGTTTAGTAATACTCTCACAGTTTAGTAATACTCTCTCGGGTTAGTAATACTCTCTCAGTTTAATAATACTCTCACGGTTTAGTAATATTCTCTCTGTTTAGTAATACTCTCTCAGGTTAGTAATATTCTCTCAGTTTAGTAATACTCTCTCAGTCTAGTAACACTCTCTCAGTTCAGTAAAACTGTCTCAGTTTAGGTATATCCTCTCAGTTTAGTAATACTATCTCAGTCTAGCAACACTCTCTCAGTTTAGTAATACTCTCTCAGTTTAGTAATACTCTCTCGGTTTAGTAATACTCCCTCAGTTTAGTAATACTCTCCCAGTTTAGTAATATTCTCTCAGTTTAGTAATATTCTCTCATTTCTCTCAGTTTAGTAATACTCTCTCAGTTTAGTAATACTCTCTCAGTTTAGTAATACTCTCTCGGTTGAGTAATTCTCTCCCGGGTTAGTAATACTCGCTTAGTTTAGTAATATTCTCTCAGTTTAGTAATACTCTCTCGGGTTAGTAATACTCTCTCAGTTTAGTAATACTCTTCCGGGTTAGTAATACTCTCTAAATTTAGTAATATTCTCTCCGGTGAGTAATATTCTCTCAGTTGAGTAATACTGTCTCAGTTTAGTAAAACTGTCTCAGTTTAGTTATATCCTCTCAGTTTAGTAATACTCTCTCAGTTTAGTAATACTCTCTCGGGTTAGTAATACTCTCTCGGGTTAGTAATACTCTCTCAGTTTAGTAATACTCTCTCAGTTGAGTAATAATCTCTCCGTTGAGTAATTTTCTCTCAGTTTAGTAACACTCTCTCAGTTTAGTAATACTCTCTCAGTTTAGTAATATTCTCTCAGTTTAGTAATACTCTCTCAGTTTAGTAATATTCTCTCAGCTCTCTCAGTTTAGTAATATTCTCTCAGTTTAGTAATACTCTCTCAGTTTAGTAATACTCTCTCGGGTTAGAAGTACTCTCTCAGTTTAGTAAAACTCTCTCAGTTTAGTAATACTTTCTCAGTCTTGTAATACTCTCTCAGCTCTCTCAGTTTAGTAATACTCTCTCAGTTTAGTAACACTCTCTCAGTTTAGTAATACTCTCTCAGTCTAGTAACACTCTCTCAGTCTAGTAACACTCTCTCAGTTTAGTAATACTCTCTCAGTTTAGTAATATTCTCTCAGTTTAGTAATACTCTCTCAGTCTAGTAACACTCTCTCAGTTTAGAAATACTCTCTCAGTTGAGTAATACTATCTCAGTCTAGTAACACTCCCTCAGTTTAGTAATACTCTCTCAGTTTAGTAATATTCTCTCGGGTTAGTAATACTCTCTCAGTTTAGTAATACTCTCTCAGGTTAGTAATACTCTCTCGGTTTAGTAATACTCCCTCAGTTTAGTAATACTCTCCCAGTTTAGTAATATTCTCTCAGTTTAGTAATATTCTCTCATTTCTCTCAGTTTAGTAATACTCTCTCAGTTTAGTAATATTCTCTCAGTTTAGTAATACTCTCTCGGGTTAGTAATACTCTCTCAGTTTAGTAATACTCTCACAGTTTAGTAATACTCTCTCGGGTTAGTAATACTCTCTCAGTTTAATAATACTCTCACAGTTTAGTAATATTCTCTCTGTTTAGTAATACTCTCTCAGGTTAGTAATATTCTCTCAGTTTAGTAATACTCTCTCAGTCTAGTAACACTCTCTCAGTTTAGTAAAACTGTCTCAGTTTAGTTATATCCTCTCAGTTTAGTAATACTATCTCAGTCTAGCAACACTCTCTCAGTTTAGTAATACTCTCTCAGTTTAGTAATACTCTCTCAGTTGAGTAATAATCTCTCCGTTGAGTAATTTTCTCTCAGTTTAGTAACACTCTCTCAGTTTAGTAATACTCTCTCAGTTTAGTAATATTCTCTCAGTTTAGTAATACTCTCTCAGTTTAGTAATATTCTCTCAGCTCTCTCAGTTTAGTAATATTCTCTCAGTTTAATAATACTCTCTCAGTTTAGTAATACTCTCTCGGGTTAGTAGTACTTTCTCAGTTTAGTAAAACTCTCTCAGTTTAGTAATACTCTCTCAGTCTTGTAATACTCTCTTTGCTCTCTCAGTTTAGTAATACTCTCTCAGTTTAGTAACACTCTCTCAGTTTAGTAATACTTTCTCAGTCTAGTAACACTCTCTCAGTTTAGTAACACTCTCTCAGTTTAGTAATACTCTCTCAGTTTAGTAATATTCTCTCAGTTTAGTAATATTCTCTCAGCTCTCTCAGTTAAGTTATACTCTCTCAGTTTAGTAATATTCTCTCAGTTTAGTAATACTCTCTCAGTTTAGTAATACTCTCTCAGTTTAGTAATACTCTCTCAGGTTAGTAATACTCTCTTGGTTTAGTAATACTCCCCCAGTTTAGTAATACTCTCTCAGTTTAGTAATATTTTCTCAGTTTAGTAATATTCTCTCAGCTCTCTTAGTTTAGTAATCTTCTCTCAGTTTAGTAATATTCTCTCAGTTTAGTAATATTCTCTCAGTTTAGTAATACTCTATCAGCTCTCTCAGTTTAGTAATACTCTCTCAGTTTAGTAACACTATCTCAGTTTAGTAATACTCTCTCAGTCTAGTAACACTCCCTCCGTTGAGTAAAATTCTATCAGTTTAGTAATACTCTCTCAGTTTAGTAATACTCTCTCAGTTTAGTAATACTCTCTCAGTTGAGTAATATTCTCTCAGTTTAGTAACACTCTCTCAGTTTAGTAATACTTTCTCAGTTTAGTAATACTCTCTCAGTTGAGTAATCATCTCACCGTTGAGTAATATTCTCTCAGTTTAGTAACACTCTCTCAGTTTAGTAATACTCTCTCAGTTTAGTAATATTCTCTCAGTTTAGTAATACTCTCTCAGTTGAGTAATAATCTCACCGTTGAGTAATATTCTCTCAGTTTAGTAACACTCTCTCAGTTTAGTAACACTCTCTCAGTTTAGTAATACTCTCTCAGTTTAGTAATATTCTCTCAGTTTAGTAATACTCTCTCAGTTTAGTAATACTCTCTCAGTTTAGTAATTCTCTCTCGGGTTAGTAATACTCTCTCAGTTTAGTAATACTCTCTCGGTTGAGTAATACTCTCCCGGGTTAGTAATACTCGCTTAGTTTAGTAATATTCTCTCAGTTTAGTAATACTCTCTCGGGTTAGTAATACTCTCTCAGTTTAGTAATACTCTCTCGGGTTAGTAATACTCTCTAAATTTAGTAATATTCTCTCCGGTGAGTAATATTCTCTCAGTTGAGTAATACTGTCTCAGTTTAGTAAAACTGTCTCAGTTTAGTTATATCCCCTCAGTTTAGTAATACTATCTTAGTCTAGCAACACTCTCTCAGTTTAGTAATACTCTCTCAGTTTAGTAATACTCTCTCAGTTGAGTAATAATCTCTCCGTTGAGTAATTTTCTCTCAGTTTAGTAACACTCTCTCAGTTTAGTAATACTCTCTCAGTTTAGTAATATTCTCTCAGTGTAGTAATACTCTCTCAGTTTAGTAATACTCTCTCGGGTTAGAAGTACTCTCTCAGTTTAGTAAAACTCTCTCAGTTTAGTAATACTCTCTCAGTCTTGTAATACTCTCTCAGCTCTCTCAGTTTAGTAACACTCTCTCAGTTTAGTAATACTCTCTCAGTTTAGTAATATTCTCTCAATTTAGTAATACTCTCTCAGTCTAGTAACACTCTCTCAGTTTAGTAATACTCTCTCAGTTTAGTAATATTCTCTCAATTTAGTAATACTCTCTCAGTCTAGTAACACTCTCTCAGTTTAGAAATACTCTCTCAGTTTAGTTATATCCTCTCAGTTTAGTAATACTATCTTAGTCTAGCAACACTCTCTCAGTTTAGTAATACTCTCTCAGTTTAGTAATACTCTCTCAGTTGAGTAATAATCTCTCCGTTGAGTAATTTTCTCTCAGTTTAGTAACACTCTCTCAGTTTAGTAATACTCTCTCAGTTTAGTAATATTCTCTCAGTGTAGTAATACTCTCTCAGTTTAGTAATACTCTCTCGGGTTAGTAGTACTCTCTCAGTTTAGTAAAACTCTCTCAGTTTAGTAATACTCTCTCAGTCTTGTAATACTCTCTCAGCTCTCTCAGTTTAGTAACACTCTCTCAGTTTAGTAATACTCTCTCAGTTTAGTAATATTCTCTCAATTTAGTAATACTCTCTCAGTCTAGTAACACTCTCTCAGTTTAGTAATACTCTCTCAGTTTAGTAATATTCTCTCAATTTAGTAATACTCTCTCAGTCTAGTAACACTCTCTCAGTTTAGAAATACTCTCTCAGTTGAGTAATACTATCTCAGTCTAGTAACACTCCCTCGGTTTAGTAATACTATCTCAGTTTAGTAATATTCTCTCGGGTTAGTAATACTCTCTCAGTTTAGTAATACTCTCACAGGTTAGTAATACTGTCTCGGTTTAGTAATACTCCCTCAGTTTAGTAATTCTCTCCCAGTTTAGTAATATTCTCTCAGTTTAGTAATATTCTCTAATTTCTCTCAGTTTAGTAATACTCTCTCAGTTTAGTAATATTCTCTCAGTTTAGTAATACTCTCTCGGGTTAGTAATACTCTCTCAGTTTAGTAATACTCTCTCAGTTTAGTAATACTTTCTCAGTCTTGTAATACTCTCTCAGCTCTCTCAGTTTAGTAATACTCTCTCAGTTTAGTAACACTCTCTCAGTTTAGTAATACTCTCTCAGTCTAGTAACACTCTCTCAGTCTAGTAACACTCTCTCAGTTTAGTAATACTCTCTCAGTTTAGTAATATTCTCTCAGTTTAGTAATACTCTCTCAGTCTAGTAACACTCTCTCAGTTTAGAAATACTCTCTCAGTTGAGTAATACTATCTCAGTCTAGTAACACTCCCTCAGTTTAGTAATACTCTCTCAGTTTAGTAATATTCTCTCGGGTTAGTAATACTCTCTCAGTTTAGTAATACTCTCTCAGTTTAGTAATACTCTCTCGGTTTAGTAATACTCCCTCAGTTTAGTAATACTCTCCCAGTTTAGTAATATTCTCTCAGTTTAGTAATATTCTCTCATTTCTCTCAGTTTAGTAATACTCTCTCAGTTTAGTAATATTCTCTCAGTTTAGTAATACTCTCTCGGGTTAGTAATACTCTCTCAGTTTAGTAATACTCTCACAGTTTAGTAATACTCTCTCGGGTTAGTAATACTCTCTCAGTTTAATAATACTCTCACAGTTTAGTAATATTCTCTCTGTTTAGTAATACTCTCTCAGGTTAGTAATATTCTCTCAGCTCTCTCAGTTTAGTAATACTCTCTCAGTTTAGAAATACTCTCTCACTTGAGTAATATTCTCTCCGGTGAGTAATATTCTCTCAGTTGAGTAATACTGTCTCAGTTTAGTAAAACTGTCTCAGTTTAGTTATATCCTCTCAGTTTAGTAATACTATCTTAGTCTAGCAACACTCTCTCAGTTTAGTAATACTCTCTCAGTTTAGTAATACTCTCTCAGTTGAGTAATACTCTCTCAGTTTAGTAATATTCTCTCAGTTTAGTAATACTCTCTCAGTTTAGTAATACTCTCTCAGTTTAGTAATATTCTCTCAGTGTAGTAATACTCTCTCAGTTTAGTAATACTCTCTCGGGTTAGAAGTACTCTCTCAGTTTAGTAAAACTCTCTCAGTTTAGTAATACTCTCTCAGTCTTGTAATACTCTCTCAGCTCTCTCAGTTTAGTAACACTCTCTCAGTTTAGTAATACTCTCTCAGTTTAGTAATATTCTCTCAATTTAGTAATACTCTCTCAGTCTAGTAACACTCTCTCAGTTTAGTAATACTCTCTCAGTTTAGTAATATTCTCTCAATTTAGTAATACTCTCTCAGTCTAGTAACACTCTCTCAGTTTAGAAATACTCTCTCAGTTTAGTTATATCCTCTCAGTTTAGTAATACTATCTTAGTCTAGCAACACTCTCTCAGTTTAGTAATATTCTCTCAGTTTAGTAATACTCTCTCAGTTGAGTAATAATCTCTCCGTTGAGTAATTTTCTCTCAGTTTAGTAACACTCTCTCAGTTTAGTAATACTCTCTCAGTTTAGTAATATTCTCTCAGTGTAGTAATACTCTCTCAGTTTAGTAATATTCTCTCGGGTTAGTAATACTCTCTCAGTTTAGTAATACTCTCTCAGGTTAGTAATACTCTCTCGGTTTAGTAATACTCCCTCAGTTTAGTAATACTCTCCCAGTTTAGTAATATTCTCTCCCAGTTTAGTAATATTCTCTCAGTTTAGTAATATTCTCTCATTTCTCTCAGTTTAGTAATACTCTCTCAGTTTAGTAATATTCTCTCAGTTTAGTAATACTCTCTCGGGTTAGTAATACTCTCTCAGTTTAGTAATACTCTCTCAGTTTAGTAATACTCTCTCGGGTTAGTAATACTCTCTCAGTTTAGTAATACTCTCACAGTTTAGTAATATTCTCTCAGTTTAGTAATACTCTCTCAGGTTAGTAATATTCTCTCAGTTTAGTAATACTCTCTCAGTCTAGTAACACTCTCTCAGTTCAGTAAAACTGTCTCAGTTTAGGTATATCCTCTCAGTTTAGTAATACTATCTCAGTCTAGCAACACTCTCTCAGTTTAGTAATACTCTCTCAGTTTAGTAATACTCTCTCGGTTTAGTAATACTCCCTCAGTTTAGTAATACTCTCCCAGTTTAGTAATATTCTCTCAGTTTAGTAATATTCTCTCATTTCTCTCAGTTTAGTAATACTCTCTCAGTTTAGTAATACTCTCTCAGTTTAGTAATACTCTCTCGGTTGAGTAATTCTCTCCCGGGTTAGTAATACTCGCTTAGTTTAGTAATATTCTCTCAGTTTAGTAATACTCTCTCGGGTTAGTAATACTCTCTCAGTTTAGTAATACTCTTCCGGGTTAGTAATACTCTCTAAATTTAGTAATATTCTCTCCGGTGAGTAATATTCTCTCAGTTGAGTAATACTGTCTCAGTTTAGTAAAACTGTCTCAGTTTAGTTATATCCTCTCAGTTTAGTAATACTCTCTCAGTTTAGTAATACTCTCTCGGGTTAGTAATACTCTCTCGGGTTAGTAATACTCTCTCAGTTTAGTAATACTCTCTCAGTTGAGTAATAATCTCTCCGTTGAGTAATTTTCTCTCAGTTTAGTAACACTCTCTCAGTTTAGTAATACTCTCTCAGTTTAGTAATATTCTCTCAGTTTAGTAATACTCTCTCAGTTTAGTAATATTCTCTCAGCTCTCTCAGTTTAGTAATATTCTCTCAGTTTAGTAATACTCTCTCAGTTTAGTAATACTCTCTCGGGTTAGAAGTACTCTCTCAGTTTAGTAAAACTCTCTCAGTTTAGTAATACTTTCTCAGTCTTGTAATACTCTCTCAGCTCTCTCAGTTTAGTAATACTCTCTCAGTTTAGTAACACTCTCTCAGTTTAGTAATACTCTCTCAGTCTAGTAACACTCTCTCAGTCTAGTAACACTCTCTCAGTTTAGTAATACTCTCTCAGTTTAGTAATATTCTCTCAGTTTAGTAATACTCTCTCAGTCTAGTAACACTCTCTCAGTTTAGAAATACTCTCTCAGTTGAGTAATACTATCTCAGTCTAGTAACACTCCCTCAGTTTAGTAATACTCTCTCAGTTTAGTAATATTCTCTCGGGTTAGTAATACTCTCTCAGTTTAGTAATACTCTCTCAGGTTAGTAATACTCTCTCGGTTTAGTAATACTCCCTCAGTTTAGTAATACTCTCCCAGTTTAGTAATATTCTCTCAGTTTAGTAATATTCTCTCATTTCTCTCAGTTTAGTAATACTCTCTCAGTTTAGTAATATTCTCTCAGTTTAGTAATACTCTCTCGGGTTAGTAATACTCTCTCAGTTTAGTAATACTCTCACAGTTTAGTAATACTCTCTCGGGTTAGTAATACTCTCTCAGTTTAATAATACTCTCACAGTTTAGTAATATTCTCTCTGTTTAGTAATACTCTCTCAGGTTAGTAATATTCTCTCAGTTTAGTAATACTCTCTCAGTCTAGTAACACTCTCTCAGTTTAGTAAAACTGTCTCAGTTTAGTTATATCCTCTCAGTTTAGTAATACTATCTCAGTCTAGCAACACTCTCTCAGTTTAGTAATACTCTCTCAGTTTAGTAATACTCTCTCAGTTGAGTAATAATCTCTCCGTTGAGTAATTTTCTCTCAGTTTAGTAACACTCTCTCAGTTTAGTAATACTCTCTCAGTTTAGTAATATTCTCTCAGTTTAGTAATACTCTCTCAGTTTAGTAATATTCTCTCAGCTCTCTCAGTTTAGTAATATTCTCTCAGTTTAATAATACTCTCTCAGTTTAGTAATACTCTCTCGGGTTAGTAGTACTTTCTCAGTTTAGTAAAACTCTCTCAGTTTAGTAATACTCTCTCAGTCTTGTAATACTCTCTTTGCTCTCTCAGTTTAGTAATACTCTCTCAGTTTAGTAACACTCTCTCAGTTTAGTAATACTTTCTCAGTCTAGTAACACTCTCTCAGTTTAGTAACACTCTCTCAGTTTAGTAATACTCTCTCAGTTTAGTAATATTCTCTCAGTTTAGTAATATTCTCTCAGCTCTCTCAGTTAAGTTATACTCTCTCAGTTTAGTAATATTCTCTCAGTTTAGTAATACTCTCTCAGTTTAGTAATACTCTCTCAGTTTAGTAATACTCTCTCAGGTTAGTAATACTCTCTTGGTTTAGTAATACTCCCCCAGTTTAGTAATACTCTCTCAGTTTAGTAATATTTTCTCAGTTTAGTAATATTCTCTCAGCTCTCTTAGTTTAGTAATCTTCTCTCAGTTTAGTAATATTCTCTCAGTTTAGTAATATTCTCTCAGTTTAGTAATACTCTATCAGCTCTCTCAGTTTAGTAATACTCTCTCAGTTTAGTAACACTATCTCAGTTTAGTAATACTCTCTCAGTCTAGTAACACTCCCTCCGTTGAGTAAAATTCTATCAGTTTAGTAATACTCTCTCAGTTTAGTAATACTCTCTCAGTTTAGTAATACTCTCTCAGTTGAGTAATATTCTCTCAGTTTAGTAACACTCTCTCAGTTTAGTAATACTTTCTCAGTTTAGTAATACTCTCTCAGTTGAGTAATCATCTCACCGTTGAGTAATATTCTCTCAGTTTAGTAACACTCTCTCAGTTTAGTAATACTCTCTCAGTTTAGTAATATTCTCTCAGTTTAGTAATACTCTCTCAGTTGAGTAATAATCTCACCGTTGAGTAATATTCTCTCAGTTTAGTAACACTCTCTCAGTTTAGTAACACTCTCTCAGTTTAGTAATACTCTCTCAGTTTAGTAATATTCTCTCAGTTTAGTAATACTCTCTCAGTTTAGTAATACTCTCTCAGTTTAGTAATTCTCTCTCGGGTTAGTAATACTCTCTCAGTTTAGTAATACTCTCTCGGTTGAGTAATACTCTCCCGGGTTAGTAATACTCGCTTAGTTTAGTAATATTCTCTCAGTTTAGTAATACTCTCTCGGGTTAGTAATACTCTCTCAGTTTAGTAATACTCTCTCGGGTTAGTAATACTCTCTAAATTTAGTAATATTCTCTCCGGTGAGTAATATTCTCTCAGTTGAGTAATACTGTCTCAGTTTAGTAAAACTGTCTCAGTTTAGTTATATCCCCTCAGTTTAGTAATACTATCTTAGTCTAGCAACACTCTCTCAGTTTAGTAATACTCTCTCAGTTTAGTAATACTCTCTCAGTTGAGTAATAATCTCTCCGTTGAGTAATTTTCTCTCAGTTTAGTAACACTCTCTCAGTTTAGTAATACTCTCTCAGTTTAGTAATATTCTCTCAGTGTAGTAATACTCTCTCAGTTTAGTAATACTCTCTCGGGTTAGAAGTACTCTCTCAGTTTAGTAAAACTCTCTCAGTTTAGTAATACTCTCTCAGTCTTGTAATACTCTCTCAGCTCTCTCAGTTTAGTAACACTCTCTCAGTTTAGTAATACTCTCTCAGTTTAGTAATATTCTCTCAATTTAGTAATACTCTCTCAGTCTAGTAACACTCTCTCAGTTTAGTAATACTCTCTCAGTTTAGTAATATTCTCTCAATTTAGTAATACTCTCTCAGTCTAGTAACACTCTCTCAGTTTAGAAATACTCTCTCAGTTTAGTTATATCCTCTCAGTTTAGTAATACTATCTTAGTCTAGCAACACTCTCTCAGTTTAGTAATACTCTCTCAGTTTAGTAATACTCTCTCAGTTGAGTAATAATCTCTCCGTTGAGTAATTTTCTCTCAGTTTAGTAACACTCTCTCAGTTTAGTAATACTCTCTCAGTTTAGTAATATTCTCTCAGTGTAGTAATACTCTCTCAGTTTAGTAATACTCTCTCGGGTTAGAAGTACTCTCTCAGTTTAGTAAAACTCTCTCAGTTTAGTAATACTCTCTCAGTCTTGTAATACTCTCTCAGCTCTCTCAGTTTAGTAACACTCTCTCAGTTTAGTAATACTCTCTCAGTTTAGTAATATTCTCTCAATTTAGTAATACTCTCTCAGTCTAGTAACACTCTCTCAGTTTAGTAATACTCTCTCAGTTTAGTAATATTCTCTCAATTTAGTAATACTCTCTCAGTCTAGTAACACTCTCTCAGTTTAGAAATACTCTCTCAGTTGAGTAATACTATCTCAGTCTAGTAACACTCCCTCGGTTTAGTAATACTATCTCAGTTTAGTAATATTCTCTCGGGTTAGTAATACTCTCTCAGTTTAGTAATACTCTCACAGGTTAGTAATACTGTCTCGGTTTAGTAATACTCCCTCAGTTTAGTAATTCTCTCCCAGTTT